>NC_083428.1:49694073-49784673 GCF_020745735.1 Hemiscyllium ocellatum
AATTGCCCATGGTGTTCAGGGATGTGTAGGTTAGGTGCATTAGTCAGTGGTAAATATAGGAGGAACGTGTATGAGTGGGTTACTCTTTGGAGGGTCCGTGTGGATTGGTTGAGCAAAAAGAGCCTATTTCCGCATAGTAGGGATTTTATATTCTATGTCTGTGCTACCCCCTCAGTTCAAGACAGATTCACAAATCCTCTCTCAATCCCTGCCTTTCACTTTAAGCCTGTATCCCTTTGTTTTTGACCCTATGAGTAAGGGAAACAGCTGCTATCTGTTCATCATCTACATTTCCCTTATGCTCTTGTACACCTGTACAAGGTTCCCCCTCAAACTTCCCTGCTACAATGAAAAAAGGAGCAAATTTACCCTGGCCTTTCACGGTTTGAGTACTCACTTGTCTTGTTAATTCAATGTGCATTATCGGCCATTAATCTGGATATAGAAGTCCTCTGTTTATATTGTCCTGAAACCTAACACTTTCCCCCTCACTGTGAACCACCCAGCTAATCTTTGTGTCATCCCCATTAGTTATCATTCCATTGCCATCCATCTTCCACATTCTCACCATCGTCATTTATAAATATCAAAAACAAATCTGGATTTCCTTCCTATTGTCCAGATGTTATTCACAGAAGAAGAATTAAGAATTCCAATCTCTTACTATTCTTATTTGGTGGAATTTACAAAGTGATGTAGTTAACACCGATTATGAGGGAGCTGCAAATAGCATTTTCGACACAGACTTGAATTCACCTTTTAAACTATGCCCCTCAGTATGTCTTATTCATAAAATGTGTACCTTATTTCGAATGAACTATGGTTTGGCACCTTGCACTGGAACATTCGCCTTTTGTGTGGCACTGTTCTTTGTGACAATAGTCAGAACTGAAGGATGTTTCATCTGCAGGATGGATGCAAATTCATTGCTTGAATCAGCTAATGTGATGAGGATCAATACTCAATTAACTTTAACATTATGGACAATCTGCAGGAGATCAAATCATATGCTCATGTCTACCTTGAATTGGAAGCAAATACATACTGTTAAAAAAAAATCAAAAATGTTGAGACACCATACCAGGGGGAAAAAAAAATCTCATCTGCTTTTGATGGAGATGCAGAAATGCAGAGTGAATGTGCAATCTGAACAAGAATCAAGTGAAAGAAAAAGAAATACATCAAATCATAATTTTCAATGGAACCAGATCCCAATTTTCCTGAACATTGATGTTTTTCACCCAACCTCACTTTGCTAAAGCAAGTTTTTCCCAGTCACTAAAACTTCATTAGCAATTCTTCCTCCGCCTTCCTACTCTTTTTTTACACTCCTACTTCCCTTGCATTACCCCTTCTGCTGCTATATACTCTTCCACTGATGATATGTCTGCACGTCTATCTCCTGCCACTCTCACTGTAAGTTAGACCCGTTTCCTAGTTACTCCCACTTCCACTGGCCATCCCTAGCCCTTTTTCCTTTCGAACTAGGGAGATGGGAACTTCTGGTTTCGTGCTGCTATTGGTCATCAGTCAATGATAAGATTGGGATGATCGGTGTACAATACAACATGAAAAGGGTGATTCTGTTCCCCATAGAGCGTGGCTGAAAATGTGTTGCTGGTTAAAGCACAGCAGGTTAGGCAGCATCCAAGGGACAGGAAATTCGACGTTTCGGGCCAGATGTGCATTAACTAGCAACACATTTTCAGCTTTGATCTCCAGCATCTGCAGACCTCACTTTTTTCCCCATAGAGCGTGGAACTGTTTTCTGTCTCTGTGTCACAGCACTTAAGCGAACAGCCTCATCACAAATAGGACAAACCTCTCCTCAGAATCAGAAGTCCATGCATCAGTTTTTCCTAAAACGTTTGTGAGGACAGTGACCACATTGTTCAAAGAAGCCGTGTTCGATCATTTTGCTCTTCACCATTTTAACTGATTTTCCAATGTCATTTGAAGTGAGATCAGAGTAACTTCCCTTGCATCAAAGCAATATTTGCCTCATGTAGCATCATTACCCATCAGCCAACCGTGGTTACTGGGAATCAAAGGAAATTCTGTGCTGGTATTTTCCTCATTGAACAATGACACCTTCCCTCGAGCTGTTGGGAATAACAAATGAACTCAGCCTTTGCTTGTGCCTTCCAAAATCATGGATGCCTTTGTCTTATTAATAACGTCAAAATATATCTGATTTCACAGTTTGGTATAAAGTCTCAGAAAAGTAAGACCTTGCTGGTTGAGTGTCACCCCAATGAAATCAGAGGATTACAATAAGATAACGATTCCGATTATTTTCAATCAGTTACTTTCTGAGGACTGATCGTACAATGTCAGTGCCACTGAGATCAACATTTTTTCTGTCCAACAGCATCACATCGCATTGGCTCAAGGCTGCACCATTCCCCAATTCTACTTCATTCTCCAGCTCATTCACCATGCTCGCCAGAAATGCGAGGCCCCCAAGATGTAATAACTTAGAGATGCCGATGAGCCTCTGAAACCTGCCACCCTGTGCTCTATTTCCATCCCCTCTCCTTTTCATTTTTCTCACATTTGGGGACCTAGATGATGCACATCTGAATCTCTCCATCTGACATTTCATCTGAGTCAATTCCCTCTCCCAAGCCCACCTCCTGTTGTGTATTTACCATCCCTCCTAAACTTCAACACTGTAATGCTGAATGTTCTGTACTCAGCAAAGGTCTCAGCTTTATCCTGCTGTGCCCCCACTTTAATGAATTTCACGAACTACATAATATTGAACTCCTCTTCCACCGTCTTCTCCACGGTATCCATTTCTTTGGTCAAGAGTCCACTCCCCATCCCACAGACCCTTCACCCAACTCCAACACTCCTCCTGGGCACATTCCACTGGCGTTTACTTGAACTCAATCTGTTCATTGAGAACTTTCCATGTGACACTCGTCTTAATTTCTCTGCATTCCCCTCGCCTTATCCAACCTATCACCCTCTGAACAGACTGTATGCTGTATGCTTCGATCCAACCCTGACTGTGTTATTCAGCCTGTGCCAATAAGGGTGGTGGACTCACTTCGCCATTTCAGAGGCTGAGTTCAAGCGCTCAGATACCTCCACATATCAGCTGCTGGTCCATAACCTTTCCATGGCACATCAGGCCATTTTATTAACTAAATCTGACCACATTTCAACTGGAAATTCCCACCCACTCGCCCCCACCTAACATTCCCGAATCTAATGGTCCTCTGATAGCCGAGCACGCTTTTATATTCTTCTGAAAATCCACAAACGGAAGAGCCTGGGTAACCCATTGCTTCAGCCTGCTACTGCCACACAGAGGGGTGTGCATGGATACACACGTGGGCTCAAGTTATTCCTGTTCCTTCATGGGGTACGTAGACCATTCCTTGTTCCAGTTCTTTCCACCACCCCCCATCCACAACACTTTCTCCGATACATAGTTGATATCATAGCTGCTGCTCCTCTCTCTTGTCCAGAAATGGAAAAGTTTATCGTTTCCAATTTGTACCCTTCCCTCACTTTCACCTGGTCTATCTCTGACTCCTCCCTTCCTTTCCTCGATACATCTGCTTCGATTTCTGTGGATAGACCGGTCACTGATATCCAGTATTAACACACCGACTCCCACAGCTATATGGAGTATACATCCTCACACTCTGTTTCCTACAAAGGCTCCATTCAATTCCCCCAGTTCCTCCATCTCCACTGCATTGCTTCTGATGATGCCAACTTCAGAAATGTGGCCTCTGAAATGTCCACCTTCTTCCTCAACCGAGAATTCCCCAGCACTGTTGTTGACAGGACCCCCAACTAGTTCTGACCGACCTGCTACGCTTCTACCCTTACCCTCTCTCCTCCTTCCTGAAACAGCGTTAACAGTTCCCCTTGTCCTTACCTACCATCCCACCAACATTCACATGCAGAAGATCATCAGTCTGCATTTCCCCCACCTCCAGCGAGATGCCACCAACAGACACATATTTGCCTCCTCTCCCTTTTCTGCCTTCTGAAATGACCATTTCCTACAGGACACCCTGGTCTGCTCGTTATTCACTGCCCCCAGCTCCCCACACCCACCCCCACCAAAGGTCCACTTCACTTTCCCCTGCCGGAGCTGTAACAGTTTTCCATTTGCCTCCTCCCTCCTCACTATTCAAGGGCCCAAATATACCTTCCAGATGAAGCAGCATCCTACTAACATTTCCCACAATCCGGTCTACTACATTCGCTGCTCACATTGTGATCTGCTCTACATTGGGGAAACTAAAGGTAGACTGGATGACCACTTCACAGAATAACCAAGCTGTACCTATGCAAAAGACCCTGAGTTTCCAGTTGCCTGCCAGTTTAATACCCCATCCTGTTCCCTGGCCAGTATCTCTGTGTCAGACTTGCTGCAGTGTTCCAGGACATTTCAGCGCAAGCTGAAAGAGCAACACCTCATTTTCCGCGGGCAGACCCTGCAGCCATTCAGACTCAAAATAATGTTCAATAATTTTAGGGACTGAACTCCTCAATGCCCCCCTACCCAGACACCAGGCCTAGTTCTCACCTGGCCTTCCATTACTCACCACCTATTTTTAGATACTAACAGTCTCCATTAATAGTTATTCAGCCTCTTCTGTATATTAATCAACATTTTCAGGGATACCATCGTTCTGAGGAAGGGCCACTGAGTTAGAAACATTAATTCTGATTTCTCTGCACAGATGCTGCAGACCTTTTGCAGCAGCTTCGGTTTTTGTTTCAACAATATCTCACAATGGTTTTGTATCACAATGCAATACGTCATGGATATTTAGAGCTCTGTCAAACATAGGAACTTTGTAATTTCTCATTTAATGTCCATAAAAAATATTCGAGATTCAACTGAGATAGCATCTTTGCTTATATCATTCAGATCAGTCAATTTGTCACAGTTCAGAAAGAAAAACTAATCGATAGAGGGAAACCAAGCAGGTCTGGCACCCTCTGAGCAGAGATACACAGAATTACCTTTGATTTCAATATGACTTTTTTCAGAACAGTGTCACCTCATATTCAATATGTTAACTCTGTTTCGCTCTGCACATACTTCCTCATCTGTTGCACTTTCACCAAAATTTTCTGTCTGTAGTTCATGTTTCTTGACAGGGTTACATGCTGAATTTGATTATATGTGGAGAATGTAGTCCTTTCCTGTTCCTATTATAGTTGGTGTGCCTGTGACACCTGTGTTACGGCCGAAATCTGTTTCTTCTTTAAGATTCAAAAGAAAAAAGTATATTGATCTGATTATCCTGTAAATCTCAGGAACTCCACTTTGTTTGAAAAAACATTTTAGAGGCAGCTGAAATTTCATGTGATAATAAGAATCGATTATTGATGGTGGAGCACTCTGTACCTTTCGTTGCACTAGTTTGTCTACACTGTCCCCAAAGGCTTTGATTACATATCACAGAATTATTTACAGTAAAAGTGGGGGAAACTCAGACCATTGTCTCTTCCAGCTTGGAATGACTATCTATACTGTTACACTGTATTGTCCTGTATTGTCCCCACTGCCCTTCACATTTTGTTATTAGTGTCTGCTTTTAATTGTAAGTTTCCTCCCAGATATGAACAATATGATCAATCTCAAACAGAAAGATAAACAGAACTTAGAGAGCAAGCTCAGCAGGTCTGGCAGTATCTGTGAAGAGAAATCAAGGTTAATGTTTCAGGTCCAGTGACCTTACTCAATCTGTATTCCCAATGATTAAATGTGATGTGCATAAACAATGTTGTTCATTTTATCATAATTAATGTTATTCTTTAAGTTCACATTGTCATTCAGCATTGTACCTCCCAAATGTTGGCTGTTTCCTTGTTATGCATTAGACTTAATTCTGTCTGTCAGAAAGAGCGATGATGAATGGGGAATATCCCTGTACTCCCCATGCAGTCTCCACAGCCACTGCTCCCATTCCGCCCAATCTCCTAGCCAATATCATGTTTATTCGAATCTGACTCATTAATTCATAAGTCTTAATGAATACGTTCATTGTAATTATCACTTTTGTTTTGGACTGATGCCAAAATGCGTAAAAAAAAATACAGTTTACAGCAAATAAAATTTAGAAGTCTCTCAATTTACGTAAATAAATGACTGAAGCATATTCCTTATGGAAGTTCCACAGTTGCCTTATTAGAGCAGTGAGAGGAACATTCAGAGAATCCACACTTCCTGTCTATGTTCAGGGCGGCTGTGCCCAATGACAGTCTGTTCGCTGGCGTTTGTTCCCGTGGAAGAGAGATCAGCACAGTCACAACATCCTGACTGTGATTGTTTTGGTGGGGGGGGTGGAAGGATTTTTGGAGAGATGGTTACAGCATAGTAAACGGGTAACAGAGCAGAATCATGTAGCCTACGAAAAGAAAATATTCTTATTCTCCCTTACAACTGACTTCACTAGAGCAATTGATGATGGGAGATGTGACCAATTGCCAACAATGTCAACATGTAGTCCAGTCCAGATATATTGTGAACTGAATGCGCTGTATTGAAAGCTGAATTGGTCTGACTGTGATTGATGTCTGTTTCGGTGCAATGCACCTATGTCACTGGAGGGTTTCCCTCTCCTATTAGTAAGAATCATCTAGCCTACGAAAAGATAACATCCATCATTCTCCCTCACAACTGACTTCATGTGAGCAAATGATGATGGGAGATGTGACCAATAGCCAGCAATGTCAACATGTAGTCCAGTCAAGATATATTGTGAACTGAATGTGTTGGATTGAAAGCTGGGACTGTTTTCTCTGACTGTGATTGATGTCAGTCTCGGTGCAATGCAACTGTGTCACTGGAGGGTTTCCCTCTCCCATTAGTAAGAGGCTTCATTCAGTGCGCTATCCTACTGTAGTCACAGATACATCAGCTCCAACAGTAACAGAGGTCAACAGCTGCACAGATCTGAATCTGAGAATAGCGGACTGGAATATTACAACAATGGAGACGAGGCTTTCCTTGAGTCTTTTTCAAGATTTCCCCCTCTTGGGAACTTCTATCATATCGGATAACAGCAGTGCTGATGATTATTCTGGGCGGGGTGGAGGGTGTGCTACTCTCCTATTCTCGCTATTATTGGTGTTCTCTACCTCTGTCCATGCATTAATCCCATGAAAAAGTTTTAACTTCGTTGCAACTTCTGTTATTTATATTTGTCAGAGAAAGAAACTATTGCCATCAGTTTCAATTGCAGTCTCCATTCATTACCCATGAATTGTAGACCACTCACTCACAAATATCTGAGAACAAAACTGGGCACAGCCTCGAGATCCCTTTTTGCCCGGAACTGATTAATGTTTCATGTTCTCTCTGTCACCAAACCTGTACAATCCCAGCTCCTAATACTCCCAATCTTCGTCTCTGTTTCAGTATTGTTGCTGAACAAACCATTAGCTGCACGTTGGTAAAAGTCGGACTTAATGTTACAAGCTCGCTTCTGACCACTTTTCCAATTACAAATATTTCAATCACAAAATTGCTGTTGTGTCGGACGTTTCTTCATGATTAGGACAATGTATGAATATAGGAATGTTGCTGATGCATTTCAGTAGCAAAGCTTATTAAACGCAAGATATTGTTTCAAAGGATTTGTTTCAAGTCCACCCACTGCTGATGACAGAACTTAAATAAAAATGATAAGAATTGGAATAAAAGTGAATTTCACGAAAAACAAACATAAAAGCAACATTTTGTCTGAAAACCTTCATCTTTCACTGATCATCTTCGTTAAAGAAATCTAATGTTATAACCCCGTCTGGATTAAGTGAGACTTCAGACCCATGACAATGTACTTGACATTATATTGGCTTGTGGAATGGACTCATAATCAGAACAATTAGAGATGCCAACATCCCATGAATTAACAAAATTGAAAGTGAAATCAAATGAAGGAAGTAGCTGAAAATCTGAAATTATAGAAAGAAATGTAAAGAAACGAACAGAAAGTGCTGGGAAACTTTCCTGAGCTGGAAAGGAGTGTGATTAATACCGTTGACAGGGAAGTCTGCTTTGAAAGGGAGGAGGAATCAACAGAGAAAGAGAGATAAAGAAGAAAAACAGCAAGCAAAGTGAATGATGATCAGCTGGGCTGGAAATAAAATGTGAGATTCACCTCATTTATTTTTCGCCTTTCCCACCTTCCTGAATATCATGCCCTTGTAAATACAGATATCCCCCGCTTTTCAAAAGTTCGCTTTTCGCCTTCCGAATGACTTACATTATGACATTGTTTCGCTAACCAAAAGAAATCCGAACAGGATTTTCACTTTTATGAAGAAAGTCGAAAATTTTCACATATAAATCCGTGCTACTGCACTTTATACCATATCCGCTTGTGAACGGTTTTGTAGGAACACTCTACTTACAAATACTGACGGAAACCTGTATATATCTAAGATTATGTTTTCAGTGATTTGATTCCCTCTGTCTGTCCTTCCTAAGTGTGGTCATCTTCTTATAATCATTAATTAGATATGGATATCTCTGACTGGGGCAGCATTAGTTCGTTTTTCCAGTTGCCCTTGAGAAGATCTTGAGCCACTGCAGCCCACGTGTTTGATCTGATTTGGTTTCGTTTATTTTAGTCAAATGTACAATGGAAAGGTTTGTTTTTATTTTAGTGAAGGCACATGACCTTAAACAAGAAAACAGAGATCACAGGCTCCTTTGACAGAGTGAGGCATACACGGTTACAGCTTCACAGGAGGTGTGCAAAGTAAGATCTACATTAGCAAGAGTAATATTATTTGAAAAGTGAGAGATGTCAATTTGTCAGTCTAATAATGGTAGGGAAGGAAATATTTCTGAGCATTCTGGTCCATGTTTTCAAGCCTCCCAGTTGGAAGAGGTTGTAGGAGATCACTACAGTTTTGGGAGAGATCTTTCATGTTGCCAGCCTTTCTACGACAATGACAAGTGCAAATGGACGAAAGGTCGTCTTCCGTGATGGTCTGGACTATGCACACAACCGTCTGTAGTTTATTATGGTCCTAGGCAGAGCAGTTGCCATGTCAGGTCATTATATACCCAAATAGAATGCTTTGAGTTGCCAGTATAGAGAGCACTGGGAGACGGGCGGTTTCAAAATAGTTAGATGTAACAATTGGCTGTGAAATGGATACCCACGTTCTGGTTGCTGTTTTGACAACAATCGAAATTTAACTGATCATTTTAAATTATGTCCTCTATCCCAAAGCCTTGTTGAGTGTATTGTATTGTCAACATCGAACCAATGAGCCATCACCTGCTTCAAACGAATAGAGAAGGCATCACTATCACAACGACGGAGAAAGAGACAGAACCTTGAATAGAGACAGAAACAAAGGGAAGGAGAGAGAGAACACAGCGAGGGAAACAGATGGATAGTCAGTCAAAGAGAGAAAGGAAACAAAACATGGAAACAAACAGTCACATGTGCAGGGAGAAGGGAAGATGACTGGTTCAGGAAAACAAACAGAAGACAGGGAAAAGGAACACACAGGGAAATAGGCAGTGTAAGGGAAACAGTGAGAGACAAAGGTCACAAGGAGCTGGGGATCGGGTCAAGGGGAGCTGGGAGAATGGAAGGAGCTGGGGTGAGGACCAGAGAGACCTGGGCGTGAGCACTGGAGGGAGATGGGGGTAGGGGGGGTGAGGATTTATTTTCTCCTGCGTCAAGATGTCCAGGAAGATCATGGTAAGAATGGATGTACTGAACAATGGCTGTAAAACATGATTGAGAGGCGTATAGGTTACGCTGCACAGGGTGTGCGCTAGGCGAGATCAATATGAACACAATCAGCATTATCTGTGATTAGAAAGTCCATTCGTCAGTCTAATAACAGCCAGGAAGAAGCTGTTCCTGAACTTGCTGCTCTGTGTGTTCAAGCGTCTGTATCTTGGAAGAGGTTGTTGGAGATGTATACAGGCATATGATGGGGTCTTTGGTAATGTCAGAACGCGCAACATTCCAGTTGAGGAACAGGCCATTCAGCGGTCCAAGCCTGAGCCGATCAAATCCTCCATCTCAACCTGTCTCCTATTTTCTAAAGGTCTGTATCCCTATGCTCCCTGCCCATTCATGTATATTTCCAGAAACATCTTAAATGGAGCACCACTGGCCACAGTTCTTTATTTGGAGAAACTCCATTCCACTATTTCGCTCTGTCCCCTGTTGCCAAGCCAGTTCTTTATCCATGTAGCTAGCAGACCCTGGACACCATGTGACTTCACTTTCTTCATAACCGGACCATGGGAAATCTTATCAAACGACTTCCGGAAGTATATGTACATAACATCTACAGCCCCTCGCTCATCAATCAACTTTGTCACTTCTTCAAATAATTCTATTAAGTTGGTATGACATGACCTTCCCTGCACTAAACCATGTTGCCTCTCACTGATAATACCATTTTCATCCAAATGAGAATAGATCCTATCCCACAGTATCTTGTCTTGCAGTTTCCCTACCCCAGACGTCAGGCTCACCGGTCTATAATTAACTGGATTATTCATGCTACCCTTCTTGAGCAAAGGGATTATAAACTTTCCAGTCCTCCGGGACCTCAGTTGTGTTCAAGGATGTTACAAAGATATCTGTTAAGGCCCAAGTTATTTCCTCTCTCCCTTCCCTCAGTAATCTTGGATAGATGTTAGCTGCCTTTCTGCGGCAACGATCGATGTAAATAGAGTCAATGGTTAGGAGATTGGAGTCCATTATAGTCTGGGCTGTGAACACAATCTTCTGTAGTTTCTGATGTTCCTGGGCAGAGTGTTGCCGTAACAGGCCATTACGCAACCGGACAGTACGTTCACAATAGTGCATCTGTCGAAGTAGTGCATGCTAAATATTCTGAGCCAAGTGAGGAAGGAGAGAAGTTTTTGAACCATCTTGGCTGTCACACCTATGTGAGAAGTCCAGGGTTGGTTGCCAGTTATCATCACTCCGAGGGTCTTGACGCTCTGCAATGTCTCGACCGTTGATGTAGATAGGGGCTTGTTCCCCTCCTTTCGTTCTAAAGTCAATGATCAGTTCTTAACGTTTGCGGAATTTGAGAGGGAGGGGATTATCATTCCACCATGCCACCAAACCCACTATCTCCTTTCTGTGTTCAGACTCATCGTTGTTTAATATCCCTCCTGCTTTGGTGATGTCATCAGCAAACTTACAGTTGGCATTGCTTGGAATTTGGCAAGACAGCCACGTATGTACCGGAGTACAGTAGGGGGCTGAGGGCACAGCCGTGTGTGTACAGGGAGTGCAGTAGGGGGCTGAGGACACAGCTGTGTGTGTACAGGGAGTACAGTAGGGGGCTGAGGACACAGCTGTGTGTGTACAGGGAGTACAGTAGGAGACTGAGGACACAGTCATGTGTGTTCAGGTAGTACAGTAGGGTGCTAAGGGACACAGCCGTGTGTGTACTGGAAGTACAGTAGGGGGCTGAGGGACAGCGCCATGTGTGTACAGGGAATACAGTAGGGGGGACTGAGGAGACAGCCATGTGTGTACAGGGAGTACAGTAGGGGGCAGAGGGACGCAGTCGTGTGTGTACAGGGAGTACAGTAGGGGACGGAGGGCACAGCTGTGTGTGTACAGGGCGTACAGTAGGGTGCTGAGGGCACAGCAGTGTGTGTACAGGGAGAGCAGAAGGGGACTGAGGACACAGCCCTGTGTTTGCAGGGAGTACAGTAGGGGCTGAGGACACAGCCGTGTGTGTACAGGGAGTACAGTTGGGAGCTGAAGTCGCAGCTGTGTGTTTACAGGGAGTACAGTTGGGAGCTGAGGACACAGCCGTGTGTGTACAGGGAGTACATTAGGGGGCTGAGGGCACGGCCGTGTGTGTACAGTGAGTACAGTAAGGGGCAGAGGGCATAGCCGTGTGTGCACAGGGAATACAGTAGGGAGCTGAGATCACAGCCGTGTGTGTACAGGGAGTACAGTAGGTGGCAGAGGGCACATCTCTTGGTGCACAGGGAGTACAGTCGGGGGTGAGGAAACAGCTGTGAGTGTACAGGGAGTACAGTAGGGGGTTGAGAGCAGAGCCATCGGTGTACAGGGAGTACAGTAGGGGCTGAGGACACAGCCCTGTGTGTACAGGGAGTACAGTAGTGGGCTAAGGAACACAGCAGTGTGTGTACAGGGAGTACAGTAGGGGGCTGAGGGACACAGCCGTGTGTGTATAGAGAGTACAGTAGTGGGCTGAGGGACACAGCCGTGTGTGTATAGGGAGTACAGTAGGGGGCTGAGGGACGCAGCCGTGTGTGTACAGGGAGTATAGTATGGGGCTGAGGGTCACATCCTCCAGGAGCTCCAGTGTTGAGTGTAATTGTGGCGGAGTGCAGGTATCTATCTTCACTAATTGTGTTCTGTGGGTCAGAAACCAGGGGATCCAGTTGCAAAGGGTGGAGCCGCGACTAAGGTCACGGAATTTTGAGATTAGTCTGGAGGAGATCATGATGTTTAAGGTGGAGCTGCCGTCAATGACCAGGAGTCTGGTGTAGGTGTCTTTGTTGTCTAGATGTCCTAGGGATGAGTGCAGGGCTCGATATACTGCAGCTGTTGTGGATCCATTACATCAGTCGACATATTATAGTGGACCAAGTCACGCTGGGTGATTGGAGGTGATGTGGGCCATAACCAGCCTTTCAAATAACTCCATGTTTAATGAGGTTAGAGCCACTCGGCTGTAATCATTAATCATTAAATCATGAGCTTTCTCACTTACAAGGTTGATGTTATGATTTGAAGATGCTGGTGTTGGACTGGGGTGTACAAAGTTAAAAATCACACAACACCATGTTATAGTCCAGCAGGTTTAATTGGAAGCACAATGATGAAGGATGATATTGGTCTTCTTGAAGCAAGTTGGGACTTCAGCTTGTGGGAGGGAAAGGCTGAAATTGTATGTGAATACCTCTGTCAGTTGGTCCTCACTGGATCTGATGCTCAGCCGGGAACAATATCCAGGCCCGTCGCTTTCCTTGATTTGACCTGCAGGAAGACTGATCATGTCTGCAGCGGTGACAGCGGGCACAGGTATATCCGAGGCTGTCGGGCAGGCTTCAGCCTGGCAGTCACACAGTTATTCATCGTAGACATCCAATCGCTGACCTCCCTCCATCGTCATCAATACACAGTGACATGGTTGGTGTGAGCACCAATCAGTTAGTGTTGAGACGGAGTGAGATCAATAGACTGGAATTGTTCGCCTAAATGAAGTAAACTCACAACAAAAGGGGATAGGGTGTTCTTCTAGCGAGAGTCAGTGGTGCAGGGAGTGAAGAGTAATTCAAGTCAAGCCACTGCTTCAACCTGAATGGAGTCAAGCACCTTGACTGTTGTGTCTTGTATATGGGAGCCAGGAAATGTATTATATATGAACAATCTGAACAAAGAACTTGAAGGCAGTATTGCTAAGTTTGCCGATGATATTGAGGAAGCAAGGAAGCTGCAGAAATGTTTGAACAGTTCAGGACTGTGGGGAAACACGTGGCTGATGGAACACAATATGGGAACGTGTGAGAATATGCACTTTAGTAGGCGGAATACAGGAGATACCATGTTCTAATAGGATCCATTAAATCTGAAGCACAAAAGGATTTTGAAGCATTCGTCCTCTCTTATGGTTAACGTGCATGTTCAGTTGGCAGTAAGGAACGCAAAAGCAATGTTCGCATTCATTTTAAGAGAGCAAGAATGCAAGACGGGAGACATACTGCTGAGAATGTAATGGTCTATGGACAGACAGCATTTGGCCAATTGTTAGCTGGAGAAAGATCTGCTGGTGTTGGAGGTGATCCATCCTGGTGATGATGGCTTGTCATATGAGCGGCAGTGTGTGTAAACGATGGAACTTAGAAGAATTGTGGGGGGTGGGGGAGGGGGTTCAGTTTGAAACTAATGGATTACTGCAAAGATTGATATAGTCAGTATGTAGAAGATATTTCCACTTTTCATAGAGACAATGACAAAAAGGCACAGTATCAGAGTGAAGGAATGGGATGAATGGCCGAAGTCGATTGCTATATCTCATGTTGTTTAGGTCATAGGGTCTATTATTGAGTATAGACTTGTAAGTCTCTGACCTGCTCTTGTAACCCTTGCATTTGTACGTTGATTTGACTTCACGTTCTGGTCAATGGTAACCCCTGTGATATGGACAGTGGGAAGATTCAGTGTCAGCCAGTATTCCATTAATATTTGGAATATGAGCTGCTATTAGTGATCTTATCTGGCGGGAGTACATTCTCTCCACGATGATTGCCATTTTCTTTCTGGTATTTTCACAAAGGATAGATCCTGTTAGGCCAGTATTGTTGATTTAAACAAAACAGGTGCAATTTATCACAGCATTCAGCAACAATAAGTCATCGAATAATGAACATCCTTTACTAACAGAAAAGTCTAAAATATTCAATATGAGAAACACTGCATTCCTGTTCGTGTTCAAATCAGATAACCTGTCCCATCGAGATGCTCAACTTGGAACTATTTTTTAAAAAGATTTTTTTGGATATGGGCATCGCTGGATGTGCCCAGTATTTCTTGCCCGTCCCCAGTTGCCCTTGAGACGGTGGTGGTGAATTGCTTTCTCGAACTGCTGCAACCTACCTGCTGTGCGGTGACTCACTAGTGACTAAAGAGGGAATTCCAGGGTTTTCACGCAGCAACAGTGAAGGAACGGCAATACATATCCAAATCAGGATGTTGACTCGTTTGGAGGGGAATTTGAAGGTGGTGGTGTTCCCAAAAGTCTACTGCCCTTGTCATTCCAGATGGAAGTGTTCGTGAGATTGGAAGGAGCTGTCTGAGGATCTTTGGGGAATTTCTCCATTGTCTCTTGTAGATAGTGCACACTGCTGCTCCTGAGTGACCGTGGTGAAGGGAGTGAATGCTTGTGGATGTGGTGCAAATCAAATGGGCTGTTTTGTCCTGGATTGTGTCAAGCTTCTTTAGTGTTGTTGGGGATGTACCCATTCAGGCAACTGAGGATATTCCATCTCATTCCTGACTTGTGCCTTGTAGATGATGGACAGGCTTTGGGTAGTCAGGAGGTGAGTCACTCGTGCAGTATTCCTAGCCTCTGATCTGCTGTTAGATTCATATGGCGAGTCCAGTTGATGTTCTGGTCAATGAACACCCCCCCCCCCCCCACCATCACTACCACCAGAATATTGATAGTGGGGGAGTTTAGTGATGATAATGCTGCTGAATACAAAGTGGTTATATTGTTTCTTACTGATGACAGTCATTGTCTGAATTTATGTGGCGCAAATGTTACTTTCCACTTGCCAGCCCAAGCCTGGATATTGCTTTGGGAATGGACTGCTTCCATATCTGAACATTTGCGAATCGAGATAAACATTGTGCAGTCATCATCGAATATCCCCAATTCTACCTTATAATGGAAGGAAGGTCATTGTTCAAGCAGCTGAAGATGTTTGGACCGAGGACATTATCCTAAGGGACTACAGCAGAGATGTTCTGGAGCTGAGATGACTGACCTCCAACAACAATGACCATCTTCCTATCTGTCAGGTATGACTCCAATAATGGAGTGTTGGCCCGCGATACCGTTTTTGCTTGGGCTCCTTGATGTCACATTTGACAGTATGCAGCCTTGATGTCAAGGGCTGGAATTCAGTTCCTATTTCTATGTTTGAACCAAGGCTGTGACGAGTTCAGGAGCTGAGTGACCCTGGCAAAACCCAAACTGGGCGTCACTGAGCAGGTTATTTTTGAGCAGGTGCGGTTTGATAGCACTGTTGATGACACCTTCCATCATTTTACTGATGATGGAGAGTAGACTGATAAGGCTGTATTTGGACGGGTCGAATTTGTCCTCCGTTTTATGTACAGAACATACTTGAGCAGTTTTTCCCCATTGTCGGTTTGTCAACATACTGGAACAGCTTGACTAGGGAGTGGGATGTTCTGGACCACAAGTCTTCAGGACTATTGCCAGCATGTTACCAGGGCCTATAGTCTTTGCAGTATCCAGTGCCTTCAACCGTTTCTTGACATCAGTTAATCGAATTTGCTGAAGACTGCTATCTGTAATGTTGGGCACCACCGGAGGAGGACGAAATGAATCATCCACTCAAAACTTCTGACTGAAGATTGCAACGAAAGCTTCAGCCTTATATTTTGCACTGTCGTGCGGGGCTCTTCCATCTTTGAGGTTGGGGATATTTGTGGAGACTCCTGCTCCGGTGAGTTGTTTAATCGTCAGCCACCCTTCAGGATCAGATTAGCAGGACTGCAGAGCTTAAATCTGATGCATTGGTTCTGTGATCGCTAAGCTCGATCTGTCCCTTGCTGTTTATGCTATCTGGCACGCAAGTATTTATGTTTGGAAGCTTCAGCTGATGAACATTTTATCTTTATATATTCCTGGTTCTGCTCCTGGCATGCCCTCCTGCATTCTCCATTGAACCAGGTTTAATCCTCTGGATTGATGGTAATGATTGAGTGGGGGAGATGCCGGAATGTTACAGATTGTGCTGGAGTATAGTTCTGCTGCTATTGATGGTCCACAGTGTCTTATGGACGGTTAGTCTTGAGTTGCTAGATCTGCTGAAAGTCTGTGTCATTTAGCATGGTGATTGTACCACACAACACAATAGAATTTATGGAGACAATAGACTTTGTCTCCACAAGGACAATGTGGTGGTCACTTTTACCGATACTGTCATGGACATATACATCTGCAGTGGTAGGTTGGTAAGGATGAGGTCAGGTATGCTTTTTACCCTCTCGTTCATTGCCTCAACACCTTCTGCAGACCCAATCTAGTAGCTATGTCCTTAGGAGCCGACCAGCATGATCAGTCGTACTGCTGCCAAAACCACACTTGACAGTCGACTTTGAAATCCCCCAGCCAGAACACACTTTGTGCCCATGCCACAGTCAATGCTTTCGCCAAGTGTTGTTTATCATGGAGAAGGTCTGATTCAGCTGAGGAATGACGTTACGTCGTAATCAGTGAGAGTCTCCTTTGTCCATGTTTAATTTCTGTTGTTTCTGTAAGGTATGATTCCGTGGCTATGGCTATGTCAGGCTGTTGCTTAACTAGTCTGTAAGGCAGTTGTTCCAATGTTGGCACTTGACTTCAGCCGTCAGTAAGGAAGACTTTTCAGGTTCTACAGTGATGTTTCTAATGTTGACTTTTCCGGTGCCCATTTCGATGCCAGGTGGTCCATCCGGTTTCATTTGTTTGAAACTTTGTAACGATTGGTACAACTAAATGACTCATTAGACCATTTCAGGGGGCGATTGGGAGTCAATGACATTGCTTTGGGTCTGGAGTTGCATGTCAGCCAGACCAGGTGAGGATGGAAGATTCCTTCATTGCAGGATATTAGTGATCCAGATGGATTCTTCTGACAATCGGCAATGATTTCATTCTCAGCAGTAGATGCTTAATTCCAGGGATATTTGTACATTATTGGATTGAATTTCCACCATCTGCAGTGGCGGGATTCAACCTGGATCCACAGAACAGGAGCTGGTTTTTCCGGATTGATAATCTATCGGTAATACCATGAGATCTACTTAGAACTACATGTTTTACTCAGCTGCCATTTCTTGTGCTGCCCTGTTTTTCATTCATTGCCTATGTTATTCTGGAATCTCATCCTTCATCAAATCCTGATTGAAATACACAGTCATGAACGCCTTCTCGACTGCTCGAATTTCATTCAGTCTGTTTTGTTTGAACAGACATTTCAAGGCAGCTGTACACCAGAGAAGAGCAGGAAAAGATAATAGCTGATAGTGCACTGTACCTGTCACCGGACCAGCATGCCTGTACAGGATGTATTTATTGTGAGTCAGAGAACCTCAAATATTATGGCATGGATGGAGGCCATTCAGCCCATTGTGGAGTCACAATCTCTCCAACTGCACAATTGGAGATCGAGAGAGTGTGTGAAGAGAGATTGTGTGTGAGAGAAATAAACAGAGAGAAATCAAGTGAAGGGAGATAAACTGAGAGAGGATTGAAAAGGGAGCGACTGACTGAGTGCGAGAGGAAGAGGTGTTAGATGAGGGTGAAGTTAGATAGATCAGAAGACTGCATTACGATAGATTAATATGGACAGACAGAAGTTAGAAGCTTTATTTAGAAATTCCTCTGGACGGCAAGCCCTTTGTCTGGGCTCTATACACTGTGAGCACTGTGCTGATACTGGCTGTCATCCCAGATTATTTATTTCCAACAATATCACAGAGCTGGGTTACTGACAGCTAAACAGAACCCATTCGGCCAATAGATTGGTTCCATAGAGAAAGCATAGTTTTTATATAGACTGTGCCAAGAGCAACAGGAAATTATAACCATCACCCCGCCTCCAATCCCCACCAACCCCCCCGCCCACACCGATACTGTATGAGAGACTAGGCCAGAGAATCTCAGTGAGGGGACTCATTGACAGAGGTGAAATCACGATCTTAGTTGTGGGTCAAATACTGATTGTAAAGTTTGCATACCACTTTCCTAGTTATGTAATTTACATTTCACTTTATATAACTCAATATCAGGAGTGTATTTTAACAACCTGAACTCTTTGTACTTTGGTGTGTGCAGAAAATCATTTTGTTTCTGGATTTTATATTGCATAAACGCATTTCATTAATATTATCTGCTCATTCCTCATTGTAGGTGTACTCTTGAATCTGTTCTCCGTATGAATTATAAAGAGTTACATTGCAATTCTGGTAACTGGGGAACATCACTGTCCCTCCGCCCAATCTAAAAAGCCATGTCCCCCAGTCCTCTCCATCTTCTGTCTTTGCCCCAATATCATAATCACAATGTAATTGAAGTCCATTAAATGACACTTCATGACAGTTCCTTAACATCGATAACATCAACAGCATGACCCACACCTGCCCTCTCTGATCCTGGAATAACAATCTGAGCTGTGTTTGTCATGTGTAATTCTCTGTTAATGTATCCATGCCGTTTGCTTGTTGTAACCCACGATGTTTTTGGCACATTTTGCTATCAGATAGTTGTTTTCTCAATGTTTTACAGATATTGCAATGACTGATCAGTAGTTACGGGATTTATTTCTGTATTTATGAACAGAGAAGCATGTTTATGTTCCGTTAAACTTCTGTCCTTACTTCCATATCCAAGACTGACTGAATGATTACACACAATCAATCTGCCATCTTCAACATTCCTTCCTTCAGTCACATTCGCATATCACCCCCAGAATGCATAAATGTTCAACGTTATTTTGAATTTTAATAAAGTAGCATTGAATTCAAAGGGGTTAACTGGAGCTATTTGTTCAGCCATTATAATGATGTCAGTCTCCATGGATCGTATGCGTCCCTAGAGAGTTTCTCTCTTCTATCAATAAGGGAATGCTTTCAGTGTATTATACCATGGTGTGAGCGGGAGCATGTCCAACAGCAATAAGAGGGATTAGCAGCTTCAGAGAGAAGGGCAGGAGAGACTGAAAATCTGGGAACATGAGACTGGAATGTTCCAACAATGGACAGGGGTTTATCCGAAGGTCATTACTGGCTTTCACAGCCTTGGATATCATTAGCATATCGGATTGAAGATGTACTGATCGTTATTCAAGCTGGTTACTATCTTATCCTTGCTATAGTTGGTGTTCCTGGTAAGTCACTCTGTCTGTTTATTGAAATGGTCTGAACTGAATCGATGCTGATGATATGCAGATTTTGTAAAGGTGCAAGCCGGCATTTTCTGCTCCAATCAAATTTCCATTCGTTAGAAATTAAAACTAGCAAATTATTATTTACAAATTACTCACCAATACGCGACAGGAAAACACACTGTTCTCAACCTCTTTGATTCATTTCCTCCTGCAAAGTGTACATCTCCATCTCCTCCCCACATATCAGTCCTGTCCATCACCATCGTTAAGACGTCCCAGTCTCCTCCTCAGCCTCAGTTCAATTCCTGAATAAACCATTGTTTTTTCCTTTGTTAATTCCAGATATATCTGTTTCAAGTCCCTTCTAACCATGTGTCCAATACAAAATAATTGCACTTGAGATGTTTAACTTGTTCTCTGCACAAAATCTGAAAGATGGGCAGACAGTGTATGGTGGGTCACGTCATTGGCTCGTATTCTAGAGCCACAGAATAATAATCTGTTGATGTCGACTTCCCTTATGCCCATTAGAGAAGGCAGTGAGTCATCCTTCTCTGGTCAAGTTTCTGTTTAACTGCAAACCCACAGCAATTTGCTTCACTATTTATTATCCTGTGGAACCGCTGAAACAGCCACTCAGTTCAAGATCGGCATAACATACTGGCCTGACCATGGCTACACACATCCCGTGAGGGCAGAACAAAAGGAATAGTAGCTCCCTTCCTCTGCCTGCATCCCATATTCCAACGGCTCATTTCCATTAATGTAGGTAGCCCAACACTATTTTACATGTATCCTTTGTGATTGAGTCTCTTCCAAGAGTGATGTCCATCTCCATGAGCACCTCTGGTGCTGGCTTTATTGATGCTGACCAACAGATGTAAGGATGTTTTTAAATTCTACATCAGTGGCAGTGCATTGTAAATGAATTGTTTCCTGTGTCACACAAAAGAATTGGAGCCAACTAAGTGAGGGAAAGGAATTATTGTGATCAAACCTGAGAGTGTTGCTGAGGCAGTATTTGGGGTATTGTGGACAGATTTTCTTTCCTTTATATGGAGTGATCTCCTTATCACAGAGAGAGTGAAGAGGAGTTCTACCAGATTAATCCCTGGGATGATGACACCATGAGGAGTGACTGAAGGTTGATCTGTAGCGCTGTGAGAGAATAAGAGGTAATTGCATTGAATCCTGAGAGGGATGGACAATCACTCCTTATATTCTAAACAGTCAATGAGAAGGTGATAAATTCCATGCCTGCAATTTCACTCAGGATGCATGACTCGGAACATTTTAAGTGTCTGGGCGGATGTTACGCCCACCCACCCCAACACCTACTCCCCATTGAGAGAGATGGAGAGGTCCAAGTTTTGAATAAACTCTCCCCACGTGAATATAGTTCAGTTGGTGTGTGATCCTGCACTGAATGTTGTATTATCCACCACCCTGACAGCAGCCACATTACCTTCATTCTAAAACAGTTGACTATTTCCAACAGAATCTGACCTTCATGAAGAACATGAATCTATCTTCTCAGAGATGCAAGGGACTTCCTTCCGGTTTAGACCAGGAGACTATAAGACATTGGAGCATAAATTAAGACAGTTAGCCCATCGAGTCTGCTCCGTCATTCAATCATCGCTGATAGGTTTCTCTAACCCATTCTCCGACGTTCTCTCCATAATCTTTGATCTCCTGGATAATCAAAAACTATCGATCTCCGTCTCAAATATACACAATGACCTGCCCCCATAGCCTTCTGTGGCAATAAATTTCAAAGATTCGCCATTCTATTGTTAAATAACTTTCTCCTTATCACTGTTCTAAAAGGTGTTCCCTTTCATCTAAGGCTGTGCCCTCTGATTCTAATCCAATGGAAACATCTTATCAACACCCACTCTCTCCAGGTCATTCAGTATCCTGTCTATTTCACATTCCCTCTCATCCTTTCAAACTTTATCAAGTATGGACCCAGAGTACACAAACATTCCTCATGCAATAAGCTTTTCATTCCTATGACCATTCTCGTGAAAATCTTCTGAGCACGCTCCAGGACCAGTACATCCTTCCTGAGGTATGGAGCTAAAAAATGAGCACAATACTCCAAATGTGGTCTGACCAGAGCAGGATACATTCAGTTCTTATATTCAATTTTTCTCGTAGTAAATGCTACCAATCATAATTGCTGCCTCAACCTGCAAGCTGACCTTGAGAGAACCCTGCACTAGAACTCCCAAGTCCCTTTGCACTTCAGATTTCTGAATTTTCTCTCCATTTGGAAAATAGACCATGCCTCTATTCTTCGTGCTAAAGTGCATGGCCTCACACTTTCCAACGTTGGAATACATCTGACGATCTCTTTATCTGAATAAACACTTGTTCAGCCCCTCCGCTTCCTCAATATGACCTGTCCATGTGCCTATCTTTGTATCGTCTGCAAACCTAGCCAGAGTGCCCTCAATTCCCTCATCTAGATTGTTAATGTAACAAGTAAACATTTATGATTCGAACACTGAGCATTCTGGGTCACCACTTGTCCCCGGCTGCCATCCTGAGAAGTACACTTTTATCCAAACTCTCTGCTTTCTGCCAGACAGACAAGCTTCGATCCATGCCACCACCTTGCCTCTAACACCACAGACACTTATCATACTCAGTAATCTCCTGTGTGACACCTTGTCAAAGGCCTTCTTGAATTCCAGGTGGATAACATCCACTGGCTGTGCTTGGTCGAGCTGCTCATTTCCTCTTCAAAGAATTCCAATAGATTTGTCAGGCATGCATTTCCCTTGATGAAATCATGCCGACTTTGCCCTATTTTACCACACACTTTCAAGTATTCAGAAACCTCATCCTTCACAATGGATTCCAAGATCTTACCCACGACAGAGGTTAAACTATTCATGGTAGGTTTTTTTTGGCTTTTTCCTTACTCCCTTGTTAAAAAGGGGTGTCACGTTAGTGGGTTTCCGATGGTCTGGGATCGTTCCTTACTCTAGTGATTGCTGAAAGATCTCCACGATTGCGTCCACTCCATCTTCAGCTATCTCCCTTATAACACTGGGATGTAGTCCATCTGGTCAAGGTTATTTAACCACCTTCGAGTCATTACATTTTTATCTAGCATGTTCTCCATGGTGGGGGCCATCATACTCAGCTCTGGCTCCTCAATACCTTAAATGTTTAAGGTACTACTCGTGCCTTCCACCATGAAAACTGATGCAAAGTAATTATTCCGTTCCTTGGCCATTTTATCGTTCCCCACTGCTATCTCTCCCGTATCATTTTCCTGCAGTCCAATGTTCATTTTTGCCGCTCATTTATACTTTATATAGTGAAAGAAACTGTTACAGTCTTTCTTTATATTACTGGCTAGCTTACCCCCATATTTAATAATCTCCCTCCTTATTTTATTTTGTTTGCCCTCTGTTTTGTCTTTGTAAACTTTCCAATCCTCAGGTTTCCCACTGCACTTTGCCACATTATATCATTTCTCTTTTGCTTTTATGCTGTACCTGACTTCCCTAGTCAGCTATGGTTGTCCCATCCTCCCTATACAAGTCTCTTTTTCCTCAGGATAAATCTCTGCTGTATGCTGAATTAGTCCAAAAATCTCCTGCCATTGCTGTTGCACTGTCTTTCCTGCTGTGCCCTTCTCCCAGTCAATTCTACCCAGCTCCTCACTCATGTCTGTGCAATTGCCTGTATTCAGGTGTAATACCGTTACTTCTGAGTCTATCTTCTCCATCTGAAACTGCAGAGTAAATTCAATCATATTATGATCACTGTCACCTTAAGATCCCCTCATCTAGTCTGCCTGCACAAGCTGCTCCAAAAATCCATCAGGTAGACATTCCACAAATTCCTTTTCCTGCCAACCACTATCAATCTGAATTCCCAGTCCATCTGTAATATAAAATCCCACATGATCACTGTAACTTTGCCTTTCCTACAGATCTTTCCAGCTCCTGGTGTATCTTACACCCTAGCTCCCTGTATATAACTCCAACTGCATTTTTTCACTTTTTTGATTCCTCAATTCTACCGACACAGATTCTACACCATCTGACCTTATTACATTTCTTATTATTGATTATTGATTCGATTCCAATCTTAATACTGAGACAACTCTATCTCTCTGCTCACCTGCCTATCTTTTCGGTAGGATGAATATCCTTGAATATTCTGCTCCCAATCCTGATCCTCTTGCAGCGATGTCACTGTAATGCCCACTGTGTCGTACCTGCCAATTTATGGATGATTCACAAGCTCATTTACCTTATTCCGTATACTGCATGCTTTCTGATATAATAGTTCAGTCCTGTATTACCCGTCGCTCTTCTCATTGTAATTTGTTTGTCCAGTCGTTGGCACCTACACGGACCCTGACCACTGGATCATTCCCCTCCCGCTCCAAGTTCTGCAACCCAGATGATACATCCCAAACCCGAGCACCATGTAAGCAACACAACCTTCAGGACTCTTAATCCCGATCACGGAGAACAGTATCTATGCTTTTAACTGTACTATCCCCAATTATCCAGCATTGGGCAGCATGGTGACACAGGCAATGCTGCCTCACAGTGATTGGTACTTGGGTTCATTTCTAATCTCTGGACCCTGTCTGTGTGGACTTTGTAGATTCACCCGTGTCTGCATTGGGAGCATTAACTCTTTTTTCTCTCCACAGTACGTCTCTGTGTTTGCTTCAGATTTTGTACCATCTACAGTATTTTTGCTTTTGTTCGATGGAGAAATGCAGCAAATGTGACAGGTTTTTGTAAAAGCAGCTGTGATTCGCGGGTTCCTCTGGGTCTTTAGGAATCTTGCCCGGCCACTTGTCTGAGCGAAGTGTCCCTGGATGCCCATTCCATTTGTCTCAGTTCCCGTAGTCCATCGTCACTACATGCTGCCGTTCCTTGTGCCATCCCTGGAACTCTCTGCACCCCATTGCCTGGCACTGAATACACCCTTCGCAGGACTGTGCACACAACGACACCGAAAACTTTCTGACCCGCTGGGGATGCTGGGTAGAGACCCTGCCATTGAAAGGAACAGAATAACTAGAATCCCATTGAATTGCAAAGCTGATTAAACAGGCGGAATCATATCATCTGCTCTGACGTTTTCTAATCTTCTGTTTATCCTCGTCCATCTGCAAATAGATGGTCCATATGTATACCTTGTCAAACAGGTTTGGTGGCGGGGGTAGATATCAGATCCGGAGGTCATTGGACTGATTCAGTGGTCTCACTTTCCTGACGTCACACTTAAGTTTTTATTATCAAGTCTAACCAGTTTTAAGAAAATGCCTTGCTGGAGTTGTGCTGAAAGGATATTTGAATTTTGGAGACATTAGAATATGTCACGTGCGAGTGAGGTTAGGAATCGTAAGGTAACACAGTTAAATACACGATCAAAGATCTGGCAGGGGAGGCAGCACTTCCGATATGTGGATCGTTGGGATTCTCGAGTCGGGAGGATATACACAAAAATGATGGTATGATCCTGAACTGGCAGCAATTTATGAAACGTGGATTATTGGGATTCACGGGTCAGTAGGATACACACAAGAAGGACGGGATGCACTTGAACTGATAACACTTTCCGATATGTGGATCATTGGGATTCCCGGTTGATAGGATATAAACAAGTTGGACGGGATGGGCTTGAACTGGCAGCAACCTCCTGGCAGGCAGGTTTGCTATCGTCCTTTACGAGGGGTTAAACTTATGTGTGGCGGTGGTGGGGGAGGGGTGTGTGGAACCACAGCAATAGGTCCACAGGTACAGTGACTGAGGAGGAGTTAGAGACTAATCCCAGTCCAGCTAAGACCAACAAAACAAAACAGTGTACTGAACACAATGGCCTGGCAGTCAGAAGTGTGCTGATTTTAATATGAGCAATCTGTTTGTTTGAACAGATATTTCGATGTCGCTGCATGTCAGAAAATAGGAAGAGATAATGGTTAATTGTCCAATGTGTCCTTCACTGGACTAGCTTGTCTCTCCAGGCACCAAAATTGTTACTGTGGGTCAGAGAACTTCAGAATTATTACAACACAAAAGGAGGCCATTCAGCCCACCATGCGTCCATGAGCTCTCCAACTTGACAACTTGAAAATAGAGGTAATGATCGGAGCTAGACTGAGAGGGAGAGAAATAAACAGAGAGAAAAACAGTGAAGTGAGATAAACAGAGTGAAAAAAGGAGCGACAGAGTGAGTGAGAGCAAGGGGTGTCAGACGAATGTGAAGTTAGATCAGGAGACAGCATGAGGAGAAATACACAGAAACTTTTCTTAGAAACTCCCAGAGACTGTTTGGTGCCATACCCTGTGAGCAAAATGCTGATACTGGCTGACATCCCAGATCATTTATCGCCAATAACATCCCAGAGCTGAGTTTCTGACAGCTAAACACAATCCAATAGACCAATAGATTGGTTCCAGGGAGAAGTTGGATTAATTTATATATTCTGGGCCAACAGGAACGTATAGCCCCTCCAGACACTGCGTGACAGGCAGGGTGGAATCTCAGTGAAGGGAATCACAGGCAGAGGGGAAATCAGGATCTCAGCACTGGGTCAAATAATGATTGATAAAGTTTGCACACCACTTCCATGGTTTTGTAATTCACATTATAATTGATATAGCTCCACATATTAAGCATATTTTAACAATATTGTCTTTTTGTAGTTTTCATATTTTGGGATGTACAGAAACGCCTTTTTATCTTTGTATTTTGTGTTGAATGAACACATTTTATTATTGAGGAAGAAAGGACCTGCTCCGATGGCACAGTGGTCATCTGAACCTTGCTGAGACCAAGTCCGAGTGAATCCTAACTGGGGCTGCAGACAGAGCTTTAAACTGATTCGGTGTGTGTGTGTGTGTGTGTGTGCGCGGGGTGGGTGTGCAGTGATAAGGTTTAATTAGAAAAGCCGAATTAAAAGAGGAGGCAAAAGTACAGAACTCAGTAGAGGTTATTAAAATCTCCAGCACAGGCACAAATAGGATAGAGCATCTGGAAATGTTTAACATATCAATCTTCAGGTGCACTGCACAAATGAATGACTATGAGAAGAGGGATGGTTAATGCAGGACAGAAGGGGTTACAACTGAATGCATGCTGTATAAGGAATAAGGTAAATCAGCTTGTGGCGCAGAATTAAATCAGCAGAAAAAAGCGAGGGGCATCACAGAGATGTGGCTGCAAGGGGATCTGAATATTTAAGGATATTTACCCTATCGAAAAGATTGGCAGGTGGGCAGAGGGAGTGGATTTGCATTGTTAGTAAGAAATGAAATTTAGTCAATAGGAAGAAAGGAAGTTACGGGCAGATGGTGTATAATCTGCGTGGGTAGAATTGAGGAACCACAAAGGTAAGACAACCACAGTTGAAGTCTTGTACAGGGCTCCAAAGAGTAGTCAGGAACTGGGGCACAAGAGACAGCAGGAGATAGAAAAGATGTGAAGGAACGGCAAAGTACAGTAATCATGGGTGACTTCATAATGCAAGGGCACTGGTAACATTAGATTGGTAGTGGTTCGCAAGAAAACGAATTTTAAGAATGGTTATGAGATGGCTTTTTGGAGCAACTTCTGGTTGAGCCCACTCGGGAACAGATGATACTGCATTTAATGACGCAGGATTCGTGATGGAGATTAGGGTGAAGGTACCTTTCTGAAGAAATGATCAGAACATGGTTGAATTTATTCTGCAATTGAGAGAGAGAAGATAAAATCAGAGGTAACAGTATTTCAGCTGACTAAAGGCAACTACAGAGGCATAAGGGAGAAGCTGGGTAGAATTGACTGGGGGAGTGGTCAAGCATGAAAGACAGGGAAACAGCCATGGCAGCAGATTCCAAGATTAATTCAGGAGTCACAGCAGAGATTCTTGCCGAGGAATAGAGGCATGGTTCAGGGAGGATGAGGCAGCCAGGGCTGACGAGGGAAGTCAGGGATTGCATACAAGCAAAAGAGCAAGGGTATAATGTGGTGAGGGGCAGTGGGAAACTAGAGAATTGGGAAACTTACAAAGACTAACAGAGGGCAAAAAAAGGACAGAGAAGATTAGATATGGAGGTAAGGTAACCAGTAATACAAAGGAGACTGTAAGAGGATCTTTAGATATATAAAGTGCAAAAGAGAGGCAAAAGTGAATATGAACCACTGGAAAATGATGCTGGAGAGACAGTAGTGGAAAACAAAGAAACGAATGAGGACCTTTGCATCAATGTTCATGGTGGAAGACACGAGTAATTTCCCAAAAATTGAAGAGAGTGAGAGGGCAGAGTTGAGTATGGTGGTCATCACCAAGAAGAACATGCTAGAAAACTGAATGGCCTGAATTTGGATAAACCACCTGAACCATATGGACTATACCGCAGCATTGTAAGGGAGATAGCTGAAGAGTTAGTGAAAGTGAAAGTGGTAATCTTTCAGGAATGACTAAAATCAGGAAAGGCTGGAAAATTGTTAACGTGACACTCCATTTAATAAGGGAGTTAGGCAGAAGATGGAAAATTACAGACTGATTAGCCGAACCTTGGTTGTGGGTAATATACTGGAATCCATCGTGAAGGATGGGATTTCTGAATACTTGGAAGTATTTAGCAAAATAGTGCAAAGTCAGCATTGTTTCATCAATGGGAGGTCATATCCAGCTGGAATACTTTGAGGGAGTAACGAGCAGATTTGACCAAAGAGAACCAGGAGATGTTATCCACCTGTTTCTCTAAAATCCTTTGATAAGGTGCCACGCAGGAGGCTATTGAGAAAGATTAGGGCCCCTGGTGTTACAGGCAAGGTGCTAGCTTGGATAGATGCATGGCTGTCTGACAGAAAGCAGAGAGTGGGGATAAAAGTGTCCTTCTCGAGGTAGCATCCAATGACAAGTGTATTCCTCAAGACTCAGTTTTGGGACCACAGAATTCGCTTTGTGCATTAATGGTCTACATGAAGGAACAGAGTGCATTCTGACTAAGTTTTCAAACAGTTCAAAAATGGAATAGAGGGATAGGTAGCATCGAAAAGGTGGTTCAGCGGCAGTAGCACCCTCCAGCACCCCTCTGATGCTCGACTTCCAGACTACCAACCTCAGGATACAACGCCATTTCTGCCACCAACAGTCAGACCACACCACCAGAGATATAGTTCCCTCTCCATTCCCTTCACGACTCCCTCGTTAAGTTCACGCGTCCACCCTCCCACACCCCAACAAGCCACCTTCCACTCCCGGCACCTTCCCTTGCCATTGCAAGAGGTATGAAACCTGACCTCCTCACCACAATCCAAGGCCCAAAAGGATCCTTCCACATGATACAGAGAAGATTCTATGCATCCAAACACATCATCCACTCTGTCCATTGCTCCTGGTCTCCTCTACACTGGGGAGACAGGACGTCAACTTGCAGAACGGTTCAGGGAACACTCTCCGTCACACAACCAACAACCCCACTTCCCTTTGGCTGAATACTTCGCCTCTCCCACCACTCCTCCAAGGACATGCAAATTCTTGGCTTCCTACACTACTTTCTAGCCACCCGATGTCTGGAAGAAGAGCGCGTCGTCTTCCACCTTGGAACCCTTCAACCACATGATATCCAGCGCAATGTCACCAGTTTCCTCATCTCCTCTCCCTCCACCTTATCCCAGATCTAACCCTCCAACTGAACACCGCCTGTTGAACTGTTCAACCTGTGTATCTTCCTTCCCATCTATCCACTCCACCTTCCACTCTCACCACTCACCTCGATTTAGACATCATCTTCCAAGCTACCTTCCTCCCAGACCATCCCATTCATCTCTCACTCTCTTTCCGCCCATCCACTTCATTCCCGATAAAGACTTTATGGCTGAAACGTCAAATATCGTGCTCCTCAGAGTCCGCCTGACTGGCTGTGCTTTTCTAGCACCACACTCTGATCTCCAGCTTATGCTGTGTTCACATTCTCCTGCTGAACGATTTGCACAGGTTAGGGGAGTGAGCAAAGAAGTGGCAGGTGGAGTATAACGTGGGTAAGTGTGAGGTCATGCCATTTGCCAGCAAAAATAATCCATGGACTATTTTCTAAATAGCGAGCAAGTTCAGAAGACTCGGGCGGGGTTGGGGGTGGGGTGGTGGTAAGGAGTGGGGTGTGCTAGTGCAACAGTCTTGAAAGGTAAACCTGCAGGTTGTCAGCAGTTGGGAATGCAAATAAAATTATTCCATTTATTTTAAGAAGGCTTAAATATAAATGCAGGAATGTACTTCTGATGCTCTATAAGATTTTGACCATGCTACATTTGGATTATTGTACACAGTTTTGGGTCCCATATCTCAGGAAGGATGTACTGGCCCTGGAGTATTTTCTCATAAGATTCACGAAAGTGGTCCCAGGAATGAAAAGCTTAACATATGAAGAATATCTGAGGGCTCTGAGTCTATATTTGGTAGAGTTCAGAAGAATGTTAGGAGGTCTAATTGAAGCTTATAGAATATTGAATGACCTGGACAGGGAGGATTTTGGAAAGATATTTCCAATGGAGGGGAGACTAGGACCCGAGGGGACAGAGTAAAAAGAAGATCTTTTCAAACAGATAAAGATGAATCTCTTCAGCCAGAGCGTGGTGACTCTAGAGAATTCACTGCTACAGAAGGCTGTCGAGGCCAGGTCATTGAGTATATTTAAGAGTAAGACAGATAGGTTCTTGATTGTAAAGGGGATGAAGGGTTACAGAGAGAAAGTGGAAGAATGGTGTTGCGAAGCTTAACCGCCATCATTGAATGGTGGAGGAGGCTTAATGGGCGGAATAGCCAAATTTCTGCTCCAATGTCTTCTGCTCGTATGGTTAATATTGGGTCTCCTCACTCCATTTTGGCGATGTATCCTGGAATTTGATTTTCTTATGATTTATAAAGAATAACATCCCAATACTGATGACTGGGAAATATCATGTTCCCTCCCTCCAGTCTCTGCAGCCATGTCCCCAATAACATAATCACACTGAAATTGAGAACCAATGCATGGTACTTAATCACAGTTGATTGACATCGGCAACAGTAACAGCATCACCCTAACCTGCCCTCTCTGATCCTTGGCTAACCATCTGAATTATGTGTCACATCATAGTTTCTGATAATATATCCATGCCATTTGCCTGATAAAACTCATGTTGTCGTAGGCACATTTGCCTGTCAGATTATGGACTAGAAAAGTGGTATCCATATTTTATTGACATTATAATCGCTGATCAGTAGTTACAGACTGCATGTTTCCATTTATAAATGGAGAAACGTGTTTATGTTCTGACAATCTTTTGACATTACTCCTATATCCAAGGCAGATTGAATGTTTACACGCAATCAATCTACAATCTCCAATATTCTTTCCCTCAGCCACCCCCACATATCCCAAGCTAAATGAGTAAATTTTAAACGCTCATTTGAATTTTAATAAAATCAATATTGAACTCAAAGGGGTTAAATTGAGCTATTGTTTAGTGACTGTGATTAATGTAAATCTCCGTTGATCCTAATTACCCCAGTGGAGAGTTTCCATCTTTGAAAGATAAATGGGCTCTGTTCAATCATTAGCATTGGATATCATTAGCATATCGGATCCAGGATATCCTTTGGATTATTCAATGTGGTTACTATCCCATCCTCGCGATAATTGGTGTCCCTGGTAAGTCATTATATTTGTCTACAAAACTGGGTTGAACTGAATTTCGGCTCATGATATGTACATTTTGGAAAGTGCAAGTCAATATCTTCAGTTCCAAACAAAAATTCATTTCCTTATCTATTATAACTATCAAACTACGATTTATAAATTACTCAATGATATGCGAGAAGGAACCAGATCATTCTCAAACTCCTTAGTCAATTTTGTCCTTCTCAGATTTACATCCCCATGTCCTTCCCACTCACCAATCCTGTCCAATACCACCAACATCATATCCCAGTCTCGTCCTCAGTCACAGTGTAGTATCTGAATAAACCATTTGTGCCTTTGTTCAATCCGGATGCAACAGTTTCACGTTGCTTGTAATCACATGTCCGTCACTAAAACATTGCTATTGAGAATGTTTAACTTGCTGTCTGCACATCATAAGGGAAGACAGTTTATGGTGGTCAAGCCATTGACTCATAATCTAGAGCCACAGAATAATAGTCTGTTGATATATCATGAAGGAAATTGGGGAGTTTAAAAGCAACTATCATCATTTGTTATAAGAACCAATCTGCTTGCCTCAAGACCTTTAGGGAAGTCAATGTGTCATGATTCCTTCCTTAGGTTTCCGTGTGACTTCTGTGATGAACATGTGGGTGTACTGTACCTTTTATCGAATTAAAAGCCAACAATAATGTCCTGACAGCACCAAGAGTTCTGAAAAATAGATATAATGGAACATTTGGTCGAACAAACAGATTAGCTCATTTTCTCAAAGCAAATTCAGCAAAACATTTTAAATTATATCCCAAAATACCCACCTCCAACTAAGTTTCAATTTATTATATTGACAATCTTCATCATCAATGATACAATCCAATAGTTTGGCGGTACAAGTGCGTGGAAAATTGAACAATTGAGAGGAGAACTGCCAAGCTACCAGCATGCAAAGACTGCCTAAAAAATAGCTCTCCTGTAGGTACCTTTATTGATTAGTAACTGGTGAAGCAGAGTCCCCAAGAAGAAAAGAAGACAGGAATATGGAAAAGAAACAAAAGCTTCCTGGTTTTGAGATAAGCAGTTTTATTTTGTAAATCTTAATTAGGAGTTTCATCTGACTAGTATTCTGGAGGGGGAATGTAAAAGACAGGTTAGAGGAAGAAGTTGTAAATAGCCGTTCGTTTATTATTTTCTGTTATACTTTAAGAAATAAAGTTGCTTTTTTTTACTTTAAATAGATTTGGACTCTAGAATTATCACAGATTACTGCATGGGATAAATCTTTTCTCTGTTGCTGGTTTTAATTAAACAGGAAGATTTATCCTGTGTTGTAACACTACGAACCCATAGTTTTACTATTTATGGTACTGTGGAACAGCTGAACCAGCCACTCAGTTCAAGATCTGCATAACATGTTGCCCTGACCAGGGCTTCATACATCTGTGAGAGAAGAATAAAGGTAAAGATAGCTCCCTTTCTCTGGTTGTTTTCTGTATTGCTACGTCTCATTTCCATTCAGGTACATGATCATCCCCTATTTTAGGTGTATTCAATCTCATTGAAATTGTCTCCGAGAGTAATGCACATCTCCATATGTATCTCTGGTGCTGGCTTTATTGATGCTGACATACAGATGTAAGGGACTTATAAATTCCATGTCAGTCGTAGTGCATAGAGAAATAATGGCTTTTTGTGGCACATGAAATAAATAACGATGTCTAAATGAGAGAAAATATGTTTTTTGACAATCCCTTAGAGTGTTGTTGAGGCAGTATTTGGGGTACTGTGGATAGACTTTCTCTCAAGATTCGAACGCCTAATCCCTGGGATCATGGCACCGTGAGCATTGAGTGAAGCTCAGTGAGAGAATAAAGAGGTGATTGCATTGCACCTTAAGGGGGATGGACAATCACTCATGATGTTCTAAACAGACACTGATACGGTGATAAGTTCCATGGCTTTTTTTTCCACTCAGATTACATGATTCTCGATAGCTTAAGAGCCTCTGACAACGTTGCATCCAACCACACCCATTCCCTATTTCAACTGAGACAGAGAGAGAAAGAGAGGATAGAGAGGAGAGAGAGACAGACAGACAGAGGTTCGGGCTTTTGAATAAACTCTCCCAACATTAACACAGTTCAATTGGTGCGTGATCCTGCCATGAACGTCATGTTATCCATAATCCCGACAACAGCAACAATGTCTTGATTATAAAGGTGTTAACTCTTTCCAGCATTATAGAGAAGGAAAGTCTTTTTACACCACAGGCAAGAAACGTAGATGTCTAAGAGGAAAAAGAGTTATTGTGATCATCGCTGAGAATGTTGTTGAAGCAGTATTTGGGATATTGTGGACAGACTTTCTCTCCTTTATGAGGAATGATCGACTTGCCACAGAGAGAGTGCAATGGAGTTTCACCAGACTAATCCCTGGGATTATGGTACCATGAGGAGACAGTGAAGATTAATCTCTGGCGTTGTGAGAGAATGAGATGCGATTGCATTGAAACTTGAGGGGGAGGGACAATCACTCACGATGTTCTAAATAGACACTGATACGGTGAAAAAATTCCATGGCTTCTTCTTTACTCGGGTTGCATGATTGTCGATAGTTTGAGAGCCTCTGAGAAGATTCCCCTCACTCCACACCCAATCCCCATTTCCCATGAGAGAGACAGAGGGCCAGTGTTTGAATAATCTCTCCCCACATTAATACAGTGCATTTGGTGTAAGGTCCTGCACCGAAAGTCTCGTTATCCGCAATCCTTACAACAGCCACAATACCTAAAACAGTTAACTATTCCCAGCAGATTCTGACCTCCATGGAGAACATGGGTGTGTCTTCTCGGCGATTGAAAATGCCTCCTTGAGACTTGGCACAAATCATTTGGCTTCCCTCCTCACTGCCAGCAAATCTTGTTAAAGTAGCACACATTCTACAAACAATGGAATCATGATTAACGCCATGGAGTTCTCTATCAGTGCAGTCTCGGTTACATTGTTTTGTCATGTTAGAGTATCAGTGACCCCCCCCCCCCCCCCCCCCTTGTTCCTGTAGCGATGAATAGCCTCCTCCTGGTCTCATGGAACAGGTTTAAGGGTCTGATTGGGCTCTGCCTGTTCCTGTTTAACAGCTCGATGCACTGAACAGACCACTCTTCTTCCTTTGTAACAGGCAGGAGTATTGAATGTGCTGTGTTGAGGTATGGGGACTGTATTCACGGTGAATCTGGGTCTATGATATCACCAACAAATGAACCACAAGTTGCAGAGAGGAAACACTCTGTAAAGAGACCAGAGGCATCTGTCAAAACAAATAACATTTTCCAAACGACACCAAACCATGTGTGACAATCTTGAGGGACGAAATGAGATCCTGTATTACTGTTGACCAGGTATTTGGGGAAAGTGGCCTCGATCTGCTCCTTGCAGGAGGTGTGAGGGTTTGAATAGAACATAGCAACACAAGACTGAGCAGCAGGATTGGGCTATTAAATACTTTGTCACCGCTTCATGTGCTTTTGCTCAAAGCAACAGGTTTCAGTCTGGATACCATTTTACGTCATTACAAAAACAAATTTGAATAAATGCAAACATCCAGGCACCACAGTCCTCTGGGGAAGGGAATTTCCAATTGAACAGCCCTTTTAGAATTTCTCATTTGTGTTCCAACAAATGTTGGAAGGTCACTATGTCCTTTTCCAATCCCAATCCTCCACTGGTTACACCCATCTTAAATGCGGCCAGTTTAGTGAGGTGGCCAATGATTTAGATCTCAGACTCCGCCATTTTCTTGAAAAATGTGAGCCACAGAAAGTTGAAATCATAACAAATGGTAAAATGATAGAGTGCCCCAAAAATGTTATTCTGCCTTTGAAGTTATTCTGCTCACACAAGTTACTAGTAGTGGGATTTCTTTCTGGAACGGTGGGATTTGGCTGAATTCCCTTCATTTCAGGCTGTGAAGAGATACCAATGAATCCTCACCAGGAATCCTTCACAAGTGGTGAAGATGATGCAAGGATTTTATGGTCTCACACTTTGCTATCTGGCAGAAGAAAGTAAGAGAGAGAGAGATCAATCGGCTGCTCCTTCTCAGACAGGGGACATTTGTTTTCCCTCTCTGTGTTGGAACATGCAATTTTGTCACTGAATACCAAACTGGACCATGTGCGATCTCCTGGAACATTCTCTGGAAAACTTGATTATGGATTATATGCTCTTGTTGTACACAATTCCGTCCAATCGCAAAAAAATGTCCCCAATTCATAGTTTGAAGACATGCTTACATGTGTCTTTGTAATTTGTAAATATTGGTAGGTGTCTTCATAGTCTGTGCGTCAATATCAATGCATCTTTTTCTTAAAGTTTATTCTCTAGCTTTAGTCTCCCATACAGGAGCTAATAGGCATCCAGCTGATACACTTTTCAGAAAGTCATGGATGGTTCAATACTATTTCTCAGTTAAAATCAAAACGGATAATCCCCCACAATAAAAGGCCGGCATTCCAGGAATGAGTAAAGGGAAACCTCTTTGAAAATCTTCGAAAATATTTATGTCTTTTTATTTTAGTTTAGGGGATCAATCCTGCACACAGTACATCAGATGTGGTCTCAGCAATGCCCTGTACAGATGCAGTAAAACATTCCTGCAATTAAACCTGATAACTTTTTCCAAAAACAGCATCACTCTACTTACCTTCCAAATCACTTGCTGCATCTGACTTCATATGATTCATGTCGCAAGAACATGGAAACCTCCTGTATCACAGAGTTGGGCAATCTCTCTCCATTTAAATTGTTTACCATTGTTTCAACCTTCATGCCAAAATAGACAACTTACCTTATGTTATTTCTGCTGAAGGTTGTTCACTAACCTTCCCTGCCTGTATCACATTGCAGACTCACTACCTCCATTTGACGACACATTGAATGACCATCTTGGTGTATGAGCTAATTGAGCTCCAAGCTATTCCCTTCCCTTCCTCCAGATCTTTGATACAGATTGTTGATCACTGATTACCCCACAGTGATCTCTGAGGCACTCCATCAGTTACAGCTTTGCAGCCTGAAAATAAACATTTATCTCTACTCTCTATTCCCTGTAAACAACAGGAAATAGCTTCCCTATTCCTGTGTAGTGGCTCAGGCGGGTTGAATGGCCTCCTCCTGGACTGTGTAGTGTACTGAACGAGCTGAATTACTTCATTCTATATTCTAATGTAATTCCTTAGTGGGGCGGATTGTCTCCTCCTGTGTCATTGTAATGATCTTGTCTGACTGAATGGAGTGGTCCCCAACTCTGTAACAGCCTAGAGGGTGGATTGAGGGAACAACATATGGGGTAGGGACGGCAGTATATCACTGTTATGGCCTCGAGGACGGATTGAGGCAATAACACATGGGATAGGGGCAAACGTTGCGCCTTCGGCTGCACCATTCAGAATGTTCATGGCTGATCCCAGTGTGTCTGACCATCCATTTCCTGTCTGTTCCCAATAAACACTGACCCTTCTGTCCAGTAAAGATCAGTCGAGTTCTGCCTTGAATATCTTCAATAACCGAGTCTTCACTGCTCCTGAGGATGAGAACACCACAGTAGCACAACACTAAAGTGAAAGGGACCTCCTTATTTCATTGTGGGACTGTTATTTTAAAACTGTGTTAACTGAACATTAAATCACCACCTCTTTTCAAATATAAGTACAGAATGATTAGGAATAATTAGGAACATAATCCATTCCAGACTCCAGACCTATCCCACATTCCCACTGACCCTTTCCAATCAAATATGTATCGCACCCAGCCTCTGCTGCTGTCTCAGGAAGAGAATGCCTGATAGCATAATACCGCAGGAGCATTAAGGAAATGAGCAGATTGAGGCCATTCAGCTTATCGAATCGGAAATTCCTTTCTATAATTTCTTATATGTACCTCGACCTCATTCTTCTACCTTCTACCTGGAATCCTTGATCCCCTTACAAATCAAAAACATATCGAATTGGGTCTTAATGACACTAGTGTCTGGCCTCTGTGTATCTGTATGTGAGTGTGTGTGTGTGTGTGTGTGTGTGTGTGTGTGTGTGTGTGTGTGTGTGTGTGTGTGTGTGTGTGTGTGTGTGTGTGTGTGTGTGTGTGCTTGTTGTCTGTGTGTTTGCGCGTCTACATCAGTCTGTCTGTGTTTCAGCCTGTGTTTTGATCTATATTTATGTCCATTTGTATGTGACTGCATATGTATTTGTGTGTTTATTCGTTTATGTATACCTATCCCTGGTAAGTATTGTGTGTGTTCATCTATGTCTTTCTGTGTCTGCATCTCTGTGCAGGGAGGTACCTGTGGGTTTTTTTTGGAAGTGTAAGGACTGTTGTTGGAACTGTCAGTGGATTTAAATTGAGAATCGTCTTTCACTGAACATTGATCCTTAACTGGTCAGTAGGACGTGGATGTTTCGGATACTCGACACGAGGTGTCCTGGTCCTCTCCAGCTCTTCAAGAGTTATCCCCACATGGAGGGGGAGGGGAGTGAGGGAACGGATATCGGATACTCCACTAAACGGCTTGGCCCTTTCTATCCTATTCAGGCTGTTTCGCCTCGATTGAGAGAAAGGGATGGAGGGAGAGTGGGAATGGGTGACCTGGCTGTTTGTTCTGGTAAAAGTAAGGGGAGTTGTGAGGTGTTTGGAATGAGTCAGTCGGCAGTTATGAATCCATATGGTATTATTAGTTGCTGAAATCAATAGTGAGAGTGGGAGTGCCTGAGCCTTATTTGGAGACAGAGCTTGAACCTTGTTTGGGATTAGTTACTATAACAGATATACAGTGAGTGTGAGGGAGCAGAGAGTATATGGTAACTCTTATCCTAACAGAGTGAGGAGGATATTGTTGCTTGTCCAGTATTGTGGGCCATTTCTTCAGATCCTCTCAGCGTCGAGGTAAACCTCCCTGAATGTCTTGTCCAAATCTGTCACTAATAACGACACTGACCTCTCCCTCAGCTTCCAGAGACTCAGTTTAGGTAGAGTTTACAGATAGCAAGGAGAAGCAAATATCAGTGTGTTATATATTGAAACCAAAACAGTTGCAGAAAATCTGAGCATCATATGCTCTGAAAATTAGATAGGCAAATATTGTGGGTACCGCAGTCTTATTGAATGGTCTCAAGTTGCATCTAAGCTGTGTTAATTATGACAGCTGAAGCAGTGAAAAATAAGTTCCGTAAGTGTATATGAGGTGGGTTGAAGAGTATGTTGTGTAGCAAAGTAGAGAGCAGGTTATTTTCGATTTGATGTTGTATGGTCAGAATGATGAATTATTAACCTTGGGCTGAAGCAGCTTTTAAGGGATAATGGCATTTATAAGATGCATTTTACAAGGTGTCTGCATGCAATATAGAATGTTTGAATATTAGAGTAAAACGTCATGGGAGACTGGAGGCTAGAGTGTCAAGATATCTTCAGTGAATTTACAAAGTACAATATAACATTCAGTGGGAGACAAGCAATGGTTGTTAGAGTCATAGAGTCCGACAGCACGGAGACAGGCCCATCAGCCCAAACTGGTCCATTCCAACCAAAATGCCCATCCACGCTAACCCCATTTCGCTGCCATTGCCCCTTATCTTCAGATTAGATTAGATTACTTACAGTGTGGAATCAGGCCCTTCGGCCCAACAGGTCCACACCAACCCGCCGAAGCGCAACCCACCCATTCCCCTACATTTACTCCTTTACCTAACACTAGGGGCAATTTAGCATGGCCAATTCACCTGCCTGCACATCTTTGGACTGTGGGAGGAAACCGGAGCACCCGGAGGAAACCCACGCAGACACAGGGAGAATGTGCAAACGCCACACAGTCAGTCGCTTGAGTCGGGATTTGAACCCAGGTCTCTGGCGCTGTGAGGCAGCAGTGCTAACCACTGTGCCACAATCCTTCTAATTCTTTCCTATCCGTGTGTTTTTCAAATGCCTTAATAACACTAGTGTCTGTGCCCTTGTGAATCTGTATGTGAGTAAGTGTTTGTGCATGTGTCTGTATGTGTGGGTGTGCCTGTGTGTGCGTGCGCATGTGTGTCCATGTGCTTGTTATCTGTGTTTGCGTGTCGACATCTGTCTGCCTGTGTTTCAGCCTGTGTTTCTATACTTATTTATGTAGATTTGTACGTGACTGTATATGTATTTGTGTATTTATACGAGTATGTATACCTATCTCCTTGTAAGTATTGTGTATGTTCGTCTGTGCATTTCTGTGTCTGCGTCTCCGTGCAGTGAGTGATCTGATTTTTTTGGAAGTGAAAGGACTATTGCTGAAAAGTCCTCCCCACATGACGGGGGTAGGGGAGTGATGGAACGGATATTGGGTACTCCATTACCCGACCTGATCATTTCTATCCTATTACTGTTTCTCCTGGAATGGGAGAAAGGGATAGAGGGAGAGTGGGAATGGGTGACACTGCTGTTTGTGCAGGTGTAGGTCATGGGGGGTGGGGTATGGTTGTGAGGTGTCTGGAATGAGTCAGTCGACAGTTTTGAATCCATATTAGTTGCTGAAATCAATAGTGAGAGTGGTAGTGCCTGAGCCTTATTCAGAGACAGAGCGTGTAGCTTGTTCGGTGTTAGGTGCTATAACAGATATACAATGAGTGTGGGGGAGCAGATAGTATATGGTAACTCTTATCCTAACAGAGCGAGGAGGATATTGTTGCTTGTCCAGTTTAGTGGGACATTTCTTCAGATCATCTCAGCGTCGAGGTGAGCCTACCCGAATGTCTTGTCCAGGTCTATCACTAATAACGACACAGACCTGCCCCTCAGATTCCACAGAATCAGGTTAGGTACAGTTTACAGATAGCAAGGAGAAGCAAATATTGGTGTGATACATATCAAAACAAAAACGGTAGCAGAAAATCTGAGCATCATATGCTCTGGAAATTGTGGATAACGAAGTCTTATTGAATGGTCTCAAGTTGTATCGAAACTGCGTTAACTAAGTGACTGATTAACCTGTGAAAAATAAGTTCCATAAGTGTATATGAGGTGGGATGAAGAGTATGTTATGAAGCAAACTAGAGAGCAGGTTATTTCGGATTTGATGTTGTGTGGTCAGAAGGACGAATTATTAACCTTGGTCTGAAGCAACGTATAAGGAATAATGGCATTTATAAGATGCGTTTTACAAGGTGTCTGCCTGCAATATAGACTGCTTGAATATCTAGTTAAACATCATGGAAGACTGGAGGCTAGACTCAAGATATCTTCAGTGAATTTGGAAAGTTCAGTGGGAGACAAGCAATGGTTGTTCGAGTCATAGAGTCCTACAGCATGGATACAGGCCCTTCAGCTCAAACTGGTCCATTCCGACCAAAACCCATTTCCCTGCCATTGTCCTGTATCTTTCCAATCCTTTACTACCCATGTATTTGTTCAAATGCCTTTGAAATATTGTTAATGCATCCGCCTAAACCAAATCTCATTCCATATGCGTAACAGCCCATGTGTTAAAAAGTTGTTCCTCAGGTTCCCTTTTATTTTGTCCCCTCTGACCTTAAACCGATTCCCTCTAGTCTGTGATTGCCAAACCCCGGGAAAAAAAGACAGGGTGCATTCACTCTATCCATGCCTGACATGATTTTATAAACTTCAATATGATCCTCATCATCCTCATGCACACAAAAGTAAAAAGCCCTTGCTTATCCAACATCTTTCTATAACTCAGGCCATTGAGACCTTGGCAACATCCTTGTAATTTTTTTCTGCACTCTTTCCTGTTTTAGTGCCGTCTTCAAACTTACAAATCATGCCTGTACATTTTCATGTAAATCATAGAAATATGTAATGCGTAGTGCTCCCAGCATCAACCCCTGAAACATTCCACTATTCACAGGCCTCCAGTCTGACCAGCATGTTTCCAGTATTACCTTCTGCTTCCTTCCATCAAGGCAATTTTGTACTAATTTGCCAACTCCCCCTCAATTCCATGCGATCTAACATTCCAGAGCGGCGTACCATGTGGAATCTTACTGAAGGCCTTACTGGAATCCATCCTGATTACGTTTACCACCAGGACCTCCTCAACGTTGCTGGTCACTTTATCAAAGAACTCCAACAAAATTGTGAGTCATGATCTCCCTTGCATAAACTCCTGTGCTGAATTTGATGAAGGACTTTTGCCCAAAACATCGATTTCCCTGCTCATCGGATGCTGCCTGACCTGCTCTGCTTTTCCAGGACCATTCTAATCTTACTCCGAACCACACCCTGTCTTTCCAAATGCATGTACATCCAATCTTTCAAAATCTTCTAAAGTTACCTACCCACTAGATTTTAGGATTACTGGTCTTTAGTTCCCAGGTTTATCTTTGCAGCATTTCTTGAATAAGGGCTCCGCATTCGCTAAGCTTCAGTCGTCCAGGACCTCACTCATTTGCCAGCGATGATAGAAAAGAGCTAAGCAGTGCTCCCGCAATTTCTTCTCTATCCTCCTATCCTCCTGCGGTGTTCCTGAATATATCTGATTAGGACCAGGAGTTTTTAGAAATACTGCAAAGTCTGTAACATACATCTATTTATTTCAGGTACAAACACCAAAGAGTGAGAAAGTGACTCAATGATGGTTAACATAACAAATTAGAAAATATGTTAATCAGAGGAAGTGACTTCAGAAGAATTCCAGATATTGTGAAAACCTGAGAATTCTCAGAAATTAATGATCCAAAAATGAAAAGTCATGAAACTGAAAAGGAAATCAAAAAGAGAACATGCATGCTAACAAACAGGAACACAAAGACTGCATCAATCTGCGCTCTATATTTCAAAGGAAACAAAATCAAAGCAAGGTCAAATGTGGAAATTTGTAAACAGGAGAGGAGAGGTCATTGTGGAGAACAGGGAAATGTCCAAGAAACCAACCAGTTATTCTGTATCTGTCTTCACGGAAGAAGATCCAGAAAATCTCCCACTAATACCAAATGATCATATCGTACTCCTGGAGCTAAAGACATAAAGTCAATTCATATCAGTAACAAGGTAGTACTTGAACATGGAGCTGGATTGAACTTTGCTGAGTCTGACGAAACAGATGTACTTCCTTACAAAATGTCGGAAATAAATCACCAATGGTAGTATTAATTGCACTGTCGATGACTGTGTTTTATTTTCCTGTACATTCTGCAGAGATCGGAAATTATTGTGGATAAACGTGATTCAAGCACCATAGATGAATGGAAGGGATCAAAACAGCGACAAAGGGAAAAAGACATAGTGTGGAGAACTGCAGACCAATTAATTTGACATTTGTAGGGAAACTGTTGGAAGCTATCACACAGGGTGAGATGTTTGCAATTTAGAAATTAACAGCAACAATGGAGAGAATCAACGTGCATTTCTGATAGAGAAATCATACTTGATAAACTTCGGAATTGTTGAAAGTTGTTTCTTACAGCATAGATAATGGGGAACCAGTAGAAGTGGCATATATTGGATTTTCGGAAGGGTTTCTATAAGATCTCAGTGAGGTCGTAAATGCAATGAATGTGAAGGGATTTGGGGGAATATTTGTAAGTGGAAAGTTAAAGTGTGGTTTGCCTCCATTTAAGAAAGTCAGAACATTGATGTAAAGACATGTTGAAGCAGTTTCACAGCGTGTTGTTGGGACTTTACCTGGAGTATTGTGCACAGTTTTGGTGACCGAATCTCAGAAAGAATATACTGACCACAGAGGAAGTGCTATGGACATTCTCCCGATTATTCCCTCAGATGGTGAGATTGCCTGATGAGGAAACTCGGCCTGTGTTCTCTAGAGTTTCAAAGAATGAAAGGTGGGTCACAGTGAAATTTAGAAAATGCACAAAAAATATGGCAAGTTGGTAATTAACAGAACGCTTCCCTCGCTGTCTATTCCACATTCAAGGCAAATAATGGCAGGATCTGGGACAAGCCAGTTAAGACTGCAATAAGGTGGAAATCTTCACTTGGAGGAGACTAGCTAACACAGGGGCACGATTAGTGAGAACCTCCAGATATTCTCCAAATGTGTCCATTGGAACAGAATTACCAGGGAACAGGTCGGGCTCATTAGTGACTTCCAAATTGCATCCAAATCAACGTTAGTGGTCGGGGACAGACTGTGGTGGTAGAAGGCTGTTTGTGCGATTGGAGGCTAGTGTCCAATGATGTTCCATGGGGATCAGTGCTGTGTCTCTTATTATTTGTGATTCAGAGGTGTTGGTGTTGGGCTTGGGTGGACAAAGCTAAAAATTGCATAACACCAGGTTATACTCCAAAAGATTTCTTCGGCGACACTAGCTTTCGAAGTGCTTCATCAAAGCGCACAAGTACCTGATGAAGAAGCAGCGCTTCGAAAACTCGTCCCTCCAAATAAACCTGTTGGACTATAAGTTGATGTTTTCTGATTTTAAACCTTATCATAATGGATGCAGCTGTGAATATGGACGAGGGGTGGGGTGTCATAAGTAAGTTTGTGATTGATATGAAGATTGGTTGGGTAGTTGACAGTGAGGAGGAAGAACTTATGTTACAGGAAGATACAGATGGAATGGTCAGATGGGCAGGTCAATGGCAGATGGAATGTAACCCTGATAAATATGAGGTCATGCACTTTGCAATAAGGAACCAGACAGGGGAGGACTCAATGAATGACAGCACACTAGGAAGCCCAGAGGGTACTTCTTCACACATCCCTGAATGTGACTGGACTGGTTATTGCACAATTTGGGAAAGCATAGGGGAGTGTAAACACAGCCGTTATACATTGAAGCATTGATTATAAGAGCTGTGCGGTGCTTTGTTTAGGCCAAGATGGAATACTGTGTGTAGTTATGGGAGCCACGTTACAGGAAGGACGTGATTGTACTGGAGGGATTGCAAAGGAGATTCATCAGGATGTTCCCTGGGATGGAGTATATCAGCTATGGAGAGAGGCTGGGTAAGCTCAGGTTGTTTACTTTGGAGCAGAGAAGGCTGAGGGGTCCATGAATCAGAAGGATAAGATTACGAGGGACATGGACAGGGTGAATAGACAGCAGCTGTTCCTTTTAGTCAAAGGGCTACACTTTTAAAGTGAAAGGTTTCAGGTTTAGTGAGGATTTGAGGACTTTTTTTTCACCCAGACTGTGTTGGGGTCTGGAATACACTTCTTGAGAGGGGAGTTGTCATGGTAACCACAAAACCATTAGAGACTATATAGTTATGCAGTTGAAATGCCATAAGATTCACAGCTGCGGGTCTTGTGTCGGAAAGTGGGCCTAATGTAGACCGTGCTGTGTTTCTGATGGTACAAAGATTGTGCTTCTGTTATTGTATGGATGTGGGAGGTCAATCATTGAATAGGCTAAGATAGGAATTGATGGGTTTCTGAAGGATATCTTATCAAAGTATATAAGAGTGAACTTGTAATATCTTCTGAAAATATGTCAATGGCAAAATTAAGAGAAAAAGTTGCAGCTTTCTTACAGTCTGATACCAGATAATTGAGGACAGGGAAATAGCAGAACTATGGAATAAATACTTCAGATATGCCTTCACAGAAGAAGAAAAAATAAAGAAAACTTCCTAGAAATACTAGAGAACTTTAGTCTGGTGAGAAAAAGGGAATAGCAACTAAATTAGCAACTAAACAGTTTTAGAGAAAATATTGGACTGAAATTAATGGGCATAGACAAAGTCAACAGAGATTTATGAAATGGGAATCATATTTGGGAAAGTGGCTTTTAGCAAAATTATGGAAAAGGTATCAATGTAATACGATTGGAATCTCAGCAGAATTTTTGATAAAGCCCCAAGCCTTTTGTGCAAATTCGAATCCTGTGGGACTGGGCTAATATATGTTCATGGTTTTAGAATGGGAGAGCTGGAAGGAAACAGTGAGTAAGAATAAAACTATGTTTGTTTTTAATGGAAAGCTTCGAGGATATAACAAGTATCGAGATTTTTGACATCCAGCTATTCCCAATACACATTATATCTTTGGTTGAGGGGCTCAAATGAAAAATTCCCAAGTCTGCTGACAGTACTAAACGATGTCAGCTTGAGAGTGGATCAGGAGGATGTAAATAAGACTCCATTGAGACAAGTGGAGAGACTGGGCAAATATGTGGTAGATGGAGAGAATAGGAGAGATGAGATGTTGTGCACTTTGATGGGAACAATAGAATGGCAGCCTATCATTTGCATAGGGAGTGGTTGAAAGATGTTGCTCTATAAGGGAGATGAAGCTGTATTTCAGTTTTATTTCTGTGCAGCCCTCCGGACCATGTAAGGCAGTGAGTTCTGAAGCCAGAAATCAATACTGGGAATGACATTGACACGCTGATCAGTGTATATAGACCCAGCAAGTGGGGGGGCTGTAACATTGAAAACAATCTGTATCTCCCTGTATACCAGTCAGTGAAAGTAATATTGCAGGAGCAGAAAACAGGTAGGCAGAAAAATGGTTTATTCACTTTCATTTCAGGGGGATTTGAATACAGGAGTAAGGGTAATTTACTGCAGCTCTACAGGGCCTTAGTGGGACCCCATCTGGAACATTGTGCAGTACTGTTTGCAGTTTTGGTCTCCTTGCCTAGTAAAGGACAAAGCTGACATTGAGGCAGAGCAATAGAGGATGACCAGAATGATCTCTGGGATGACAGGCTTGTTGTGGGACCAGAGTTTTGGGGTGACTGGGCCTGTACTTCATGTGGATTAGGAAATTGAGTGGAAATATCATTGAAATATATCAAACTCAGTGTGAGACAGATTGGAAGCAGGGATGATAGTTCAATTTATAGAAAACAACCAAATTGTATTTAATACGCAAGCGTTATAAAAGAACTGTGTGTATATTGAATAGAGAAGCAAACTTGATTGACCGAAAGCGTTACATCAGTTCTCGGTTTATATTTAACAATGTTGAAACATATTATGGGATATGAACATTGTATGGGGAAAACTGCATTGAGGAGATGTTCGACCATGAGCTAGCATGGGGAAAGCTCAATGTATTGAATGACCTCCTCCTTTCCCGATGTTTCTGTGTAGTCTATGGGAATGTTCTGTAAATGTTGTCACATGCTCTTAGATGTTCGGAAGTAGGCCTTTGCAGGGTCGACAGGACTGTGTTTCCCATTTCCTTTTCTGATAACGAGGCTGATGCCAGGTGTTCTGTCTGGTTTTATCCTTTAAGACCTCAGAGCAGTTTGAGTAATTGAGTGTCTTACTTGGCCGAGTCATGACCATTGAAGAGTTTGACCACACTGACCTGATTACTTCGATGCTACTTGACAGCTCTGCCAAAAAGAATTCCCACCAATTTGACTGTCATGATGGGACTTCGAGTTGGTAATTCAGATTGTAATTATTCTCATCTTTGGGGACTGGACATAGCTGAGTAATTTTACACATTGCCAGGGAGATGTCAGATTTGGAGCTGGAATGAAACAGCTTCCCCAGTGACACAGCCTTTTGTGTAGCACAAGTCTTCAGTCCTATTGCAGGAATGGAGTCAGGGCCCACTGCCTTTGTCATATCTACTGTGTTCAGCTGTTTCTTCATGTCACAGGCAGAAAATCGAATTGCTTGAAGACTCCATCTGTGAGTCTGTGGGTAACATGATGAGTGTGAAGTGGCTCATCCAGTCAACATCTATGGCTGAGGATAGTGCAGACACCACATCCTTGACTTTTTTCACTGACGGTCAGAGTTGTTCCGATATTTAGGATGAGGATATTTGTGGAGTCCTTTCCTCCAGTAAATTGTTTAATAGTCCATCGACATTTATGCTTGGATTTAGCAAGACGACAGAGCTTAGATCCGATCTGTTAGTCTTGGGATCATTTCCCCCTCTCCATCAGAAGTTAATTCTGCTGTTTGGAATGCAACCAGTCAAGTGTGGAGGCTTTAATGGGTTGTCAACTGGTTTAGGTGTACGTGATTCCAACCTTGACATCAGCCCTGTATTCAGTGACCTGACCTGATTTCTGATGCGATAACACTTCCATTTTCCAATTATCATTCTGCTTAGGGCATCTCCCTGGTGTCATGCCTCCAAGTTGTTACTTTAACTCAATTCATTTAAGATAATATTCCATATCGTTTCTTTTCCACAATGTCAACTTCTGTATTTGAAGTGAATGTGTTTTCCTCTGTTTTTCTCTCTGACCATGATTAAAAGCTCTGTAGTGTCAGTGATGTCAGTCTTATGCAGTTTCAGAGTCAAGGAACTTGTGCACCATGCGTTATTGTTCAGTTCCCAGTGTACGGCTCTCCATCTTGGACAGGATGGTTGAGCATCTTTGACATCTTTCTTTGGAAATTGTCCAAAAACAGAAATTGCTGAAGAAATTACTGAAAATGTGGCAGCATCTTCTGGAGTGAATGCAGAGTTCAACTTTCAGGTCCAGTGATCGTCTACAATGCTCCCAGTTTCTCCAGCAATTTTTGTATTTTTATTTCAGTTTCCAAAGTTATTTGTTTTAGCGAAAATTTGTTATGTGCCTATTCATTTCTGGAGAAACTCAGCAGGTCTGTCAGCATCTGCAGAGACAGAGATACGGCGTTAGCATTTCAAGCCCAGTGTGACTTCTTCACAACTGAAAAGCATTAGAAACCGGGATTTTTAATTTCTTGACAGAGGTGGGGGATGGGTGACAGGGAAAAGAGGGCGTGGCAAAGATAAACGGTCTTTTAGCAGTGGTGAACGAGTGGACGATGTAAAATGGATTTAAATTAAGCTGTGAATGGGGGAAAGGATTTCTCTTTATTGAATGCAAGATCAAGAAGTCACAACCAGACAATGTCATAAGGAGGCCAGGAGGGAGAATGTTGACTATGTGGCATTATATATATCTGGCCATAGGTACGTTTTCACTGTCGAGGTCATCGCCCCCTTTAGACAAAGGAATTCAGGTGTTGACTTCTTATTGGCACTAGTAAGCGTTTCATGCTGCCTTCATATTGTAATATGGAGAAAAACAAATCACCATATGAAGTTTGGGCTGAGTATTGTTTACCTGTCATGTTTAATATTTTTTAAATTTTCAGTGCTTATCTTTAAACGCTTGTTCTTGAAGTTAGTATCAGATGGAGTGTGGGAGGTTGGGTGGTGACATTGTAAAAGTTCCTAAAATCATGAGAGATATGGATAGGATGAATAGCCAAGATATTTTCAGCGGCATGGGGGAGTTCAGCCATAGAAGGCATAGGTTTAAGATGAAAGAGGGAAGATTTAAAAGCAACGAAGGGGCAACGTTTTTACACAGAGAGTGGTATGGGTATCGAATGAGCTGCCACTGGTCGAGTGGTAGATGCCAGTACAGCTACAACATTCTAAACTCATTTGGACAAACATATGAATGGGAAACATTTAGAGGCATATAGGCCAAATGAAAGCAGATGGGACGAGCTTAATTTGGAAAACCTGGCTTACATGGACATTTAGAAAAGCTTCACGCAGAGTCAGCGTGGTTTTGTGAAAGGGAAATTATATTTTGCCCTGTAAAATTATGCAAAGTATTTCAGGAGATGTCTGAGAATGTAACAACCGGACTTGATAAAGGGGATCTGGTAGACACCAGGCTTTCCAGAGATTTTCCACAATATATTACAAAATAAAAGTTCTTACACAAAACAGAAGCACGTAGGTTGATGGATAATGTATTAACATGGGATGATGATTGGTTAGCTCTTAGCAATCGGAGAGTCAGGATGAATGAATCTTCATGATAAAGGTGTATCTACTGGAGTGTCACAGCTATTAGTCTGATGGCATCGGTTATTGACAATATAACTGAGAGCCTGAGGGAGGGATTTGAGTGCAATATACATCCGAGTTTGTGGATGACACTGAGAACCAAAAGACAGGCTGTTATTTAATACAAAGGACTTCCAGAAAAGGAGCAGTACAAAAGATTGAAGTCTTCCTGTGTATGAAACATAAAGTCATCATGCTGATGCAGCAAGTAACTACGTTGGATCATTAGACAGATTCCTGGGATGAAAGGGTTGTATTATTGAGAAGCTCTAAAATAGTGAGGCGATTATTCATTTGAATTTAAATGTATGATGAGTGACAGAAATGGCTTGAGAAGGTAGATATTGAGAAATTGTTTCCATTCTTGGCCAAAGTGACGAACTCGAAGATATAGATATTGAAGAAGGAATCTCGATTTCAATCTGAGTTGCAAACCGATGTCTTCTATCAGAAGGTAGTGAATGTCTGGAATTCCCTGACCCAGAGAGGTGTAGAGGGATACAAGGAGTCGGCAAGAAAATGGAATTAGACCTGGAGTAGATCATCCATGTCCTTATTAAATGACAGGGAAAGCTTGATGGGCAGAAGGACCCACTCCTGTTCCTATTTATTTATTTCACATTATGGTTTTGGAAAGTAACAGGTTATTTTCCTGGAAATTGTGTTGTAAAATGTTGCATTCAGGAAGAGCAGAGGATTTGTTGATTTAACCCTAGGTGGGGTATGGGGGCTGTATTCCCAGAGTATTTAGGGCTGCAACATGACCACATCTGGAGCAGAGGTTACAGAGAGGAGAAGCCTTGAAACAGGGATTGGGGGTGGGAGTTCACTTCATGACAGAGCCTGGATTTTCCAAGTACATTTCCGAAACTACACCAAACCATCGGAGTGGCCACGATCTGCCTCCACATAGCAGGTCGGAAGGACAGAATGGAACATCAGAACATAGGGCTGAGGGACACGCGAGGGCCATTCGGCCCTTTGACACTACTCCACCGGTAAATAAGGTCGTGGTTCATCTCATTGTGGTCCCAGCTGCACTTTTCTCTCCATGCACCATTATCCCTGATTCACCTGTCTATGGAAAATTAGACAAAATCAGCCTCGTTATAATATAAATATCTGGCCATCCCAAACTTTTGGGAAAGAGAATTCCCACTTGAATGAAATCCCATTTTGAGAATTTCTCCTAATTCCTGAGGTTGGAGGGTGCCACTGTTTCCTTTTCTAGTCCCACTCCTCCACTGCTCACAACAAATTTTAAAAGTAACCAGGTTGGTGCTATGGCCGATGATGAAGGTCTCAGACTGGGTCAGGTTCAGTGACAGGAACAAGTCAGACAGATTAATTTAATCAGCCACAAATAACTAATTGAACTAATGGATGTGCACGGTGGATCTGTGGTTAGCGCTGCTACCTCGCATCACCAAGTAGCTGCGTTCAATTCCAACCTTGATGTGAATGTTGAACATTCGCCCCATGAATGTGTGGGTTTCCTCCCACAGTCCAAAGATATGCAGCTTAGAATGGATTAGCCATGCTAAATTGCCCGTAGTGCCCAGGGATGTGTAGGTGAGATGGATTAGTGATGGGAAATGCAGGTTTACATGGATAGAGTAGGGGTGCAGGTCCGTGGTGGGGGGGGGGGGCGGCGGGGGTAACTGTTCCGAGGATCAATGTGGACATGATGGACGGAATGTCTTGCTTCCATACTGTAGAGATAAAAGTGACAAGAAGTTTGCACTATTCAAACACCTAGTGGGTATCTATCTGATCCACTCTCCTCTAGGTTTTGTATGTTTCAATAAGATCGTCTCTCATTCCAAGAGTAACCTGTTAAAGCCTTCAGAATATTAGACCCTCATTCCTGGAATGCATGAAGTGAAACATGTCCGAACTGCTATCAATTTAATTATATCCTTTCTCAGGTAAGGAGACAAAAATAATCTCACACACAGATGAGGTTAATTTTTGTTTTCTCAGTGAGTATTTGGAACTCTCTTCCTCGCAGACCATTGGAGACAGAGATATTGAATATTATCGAGGCACAGACAGAAGGTTCAGAAATAATAACGGAGTCAAGGATTATCGGGGAATGGCAGGAATGTGCAGTGTTGGAGAAATGCTGACAGTGCTCCAAAACCACACTGCTCCAGAACATCCAGGAATATAGTGCAAAATAAAATGATAATATCGATAAAATGTTAAGGGGAAATCCAAGATAGCGGTGATCTGCAAGGTTTGCTTTGTTGGGCTCTGCATCACAGTACGGGAAAAGTGGTTCCCTAACCCACCCCATCCCAGCAATTTACTTAAAATTGAACCCTAAAAGAATCTTTCCTGATCTCGGTTTGTGAAGTGGAAATGACGAAATACGGGAAAAGATCGAGTAAGTCCCAACAAGCGGTGCACCCGTCAGAAGCATCGAGCATGCCTGGGGCCGCCACTGCAATCCACTCTGCACGTTCGATGGACCCCGTTACTCACCAGGCCTTGGTCACTGAGTTCACCAAGTTCTGTGAAATGATTGAAGCCATGATTGAAGAAAAGTTCAGCCGTGGCAAGAACCTCTACCACTCTCAGACGCGCTCCAAAAACATGAGCAGCAACTTGACAGCCTTGGAAACAGAACAGACAATTTCAAGCGCCGGGCAGCAGTGGCAGAGATTGTGATCAATTCCTCTCGCGAGAGGATCCTCCCCTTTGAAAAATAAGTCCCTACCTTAACTGAACATGATGACGACCTCGAGAACAGGGGCAGGATGAAGAATGTTCACATTGTCGGTCTGCTGGCCCAGACAGCAGGTCGTCAGCCAGTCAGTATTTTTCGAGATCTGGCTGCAGCGATTCCTTCCTTTCGAAACTGAAGAGGGATGGGTGAAGACTGAGACAGTTCATCGGGTTTCGGTGCCCAGGTCAGGCTCAGCAGCGCTTTCGCACTGCCCTCGTGAGGTTGCATAGTTATGGGATAAACAAAGACTAATGGAAGCTTCCAGAAGCCAGGGGAAAGATCCAATGGCTTTAATTCAAGGGTTCCAGGATTAAGTCCTTTTGGGACTTTTCAATGGCGGTAATTCAGATTAAAAAATCGTTTGATGATATAGAACATAGAACATTACAGCGCAATATAGGCCATTCGGCCCTCGATGTTGTGCCGACCTGTCATACCAATCTGAAGCCCATCTAACCTACACTATTCCATTTACGTCCATATGCCTGTCCAATGATGACGTAAATATACTTAAAGTTGGCGAATCTACTACCGCTCCAGGCAAAGCATTCCATACCCTTACTACGCTCTGAGTAAAGAAACTACCTCTGACATCTGTCCTATATCTATCACCCCTCAATTTAAAGCTATGCCCCCTCGTGGTCGCCGTCACCATTCTTGGAAAAGGGGTCTTCCTGCCACCCAATCGAACCCTCTAATTATCTTATATGGCTCTATTAAGTCACCTCTCAACCTTCTTCTCTCTAACGAAAACTGCCTCAAGTCTCTCAGCCTTTCCTCGTAAGACCTTCCCTCCATACCAGGCAACATCCTAGTAAATCTCCTCTGCACCCTTTCCAATGCTTCCACATTCTTCTTATAATGCAGTGACCTGAACTGTACACAATGCTCCAAGTGCGGCCGCACTAGAATTTTGTACAGCTATAACACAACCTGATGGTTCCAGAACTCGATCCCTCTATTAATAAAAGCTAAAACACTGTATGCATTCTTAACAACACTGTTAACCTGGGTGGCAACTTTCAAGGATCTGTGTACCTGGACACCGAGATCTCCCTGCTCATCTACACTACCAAGAGTCTTACTATTAGCCCAGTACTTTGAATTCTGGTTACTCCGACCAAAGTGAATCATCTCACACTTGTCCTCATTAAATTCCATTTGCCACCTCTCAGCCCAGCTCTGCAGCTTATCAAAGTCTCTCTGTAACCTATAACATCCTTCGTCACTATCCACAACTCCACTGACCTTAGCGTTGTCTGCAAATTTACTATCACACCCTTCTACGCCCTCATCCAGGTCGGTTGTAAAAATGACAAACAGCAGTGGACCCAACACCGACCCTTGCGGTACACCACTGGTAACTGGACTCCAGGATGAACATTTCCCATCAACCAGCACCCTCTGTCTTCTTGTAGCAAGCTAATTCCTGATCCAAACTGCTATATCTCCCAAAATCTCATTCTTCCGCATTTTGTACTATAGCCTACTGTGGGGTACGCCTTGCTGAAATCCATATACACCACATCAACCAGTTTTCTCTCATCTACCCATTTGATCACCTTCCCAAAGAACTCAATAAGGTTTGTGAGGCATGACCTACCCTTCACAAAACCGTGCTGACTCTCTCTATTCAAATTATTCTTTTCTAGATGATTATAAATCCTATCTCTTATAACCTTTTCCAACACTTTACCAACAACTGAAGTAAGGCTCACTGGTCTATAATTACCAGGGTTGTATCTACTCCCCTGTTGAACAGGAGAACCACATTTACTATCCTCCAGTCTTCTGGCACTCATCCTGTAGACAATGATGATTTAAAGATCAATGCCAAAGGACCGGCAATCTCCTCCCTGGCTTGCCAGAGGATCCTAGGATAAATCCTATCCAGCTCAGGGGACTTATCTATTTTAACACTCTGCAGGATTTCTAATACCTCCTCCTTGTGAACCTCAATCACACCTCGTCTTGTAGCCCGTACCTCAGTAATCTCCTCAACAACATTGTCGATTTCTAGAGTGAATACTGTTGAAAAATATTCATTTAGTGTTTTCCCTATCTCCTCTGACTCCACAGACAACTTCCCACAACTATCCTTGATTGGCCCTAATCTTACTCTCGTAATTCTTTTATTCCTTAAATACCTACAGAAAGCCTTAGGGTTTACTCTGATCCTATCCGGCAACAATTACTCATGTCTGCTCCTGGCTCTTCTGAGCTCTCTCTTTAGGTCTTTCCTGGCTACCTTGTAACCCTCAAGCGCCCTAACTGAACCTTCACATCTAATCCTAACATAAGCCTTCTTCTTCCTCATGACCAGAGATTCCACTTCCTTCGTAAACCACGGCTCCTGCGCTCTACAGCTTCCTCCCTTCCTGACAGGTACACACTTATCTTGGACACACAGTAGCTTTTCCTTCAATAAGCTCCACATTTCTAATGTGCCTATCCCCTGCAGTTTCCTTCTCCATCTTATGCTTCCTAAATCTTGCCTAATCGCGTTGTAATTGCCTTTCCCCCAGCTGAAACTCTTGCCCAGTGGTATACACCTATCCCTTTCTATCACTAAAGTAATCATAACAGAATTGTGATCGCTATCACCAAAGTGCTAACCTACCTCCAAGTCTAACACCTATCAAGAGAAGAGTAAGGGAACTCGGGATTCAGAATTCCCTTTGGTACCTAACAGTTCTCTGTATTGCATTTAATGGATCCATGAACTCGTCTGACTTTGCAGAAAAAGCGAAAACTTTGTGGACATTTTAAATCCCCCTGTTGATTTCGTTTCGTTTTTTGATTTTTTTATATGTTAAGTTCTGGAAAGTTTTCAGAGCTTGTCCATTATAGCAGTTTTAGTTTGTGTAGTTTTTAAGCTCTATAAGACTTTGTTTATTAATGATCAGTAATTCGAGCTCTTCCTCTTTCGAGTTCAAATGTTACTACAATGTGTTCTGGATAATGATGTGCTTAAATGGTGCACGTGGAACATTAATGGGAGCCATTGGACAGTCAAGAGGAAAAATTTAGTTTCTAGTCTTAAAAATAGAGGGTAAATGTTGTCCTATTGCAGGAAATGCACCTTGATGACAAGGAACATTTGACGTTACAGTAGGGCTGGTTTGATCAGGTATATTTCTCGTCTCTCAAGACTAGGAGTAGAGCAGAAGCCATACTGGATAAGAAGAATCTTCCATTTAAATTATTTTACACTCACGGGAGGATCATAATCCCCAAACTATGGTAAATAATCCAATATTTTGAATGGTAATTGCGACGCCCCCCACCCCCGGCGCACACTCTTAAAACACTGGTCCATGCATTTTCCGAACTCAGTTATCTTGCATCACGGCACATTATCGTAGAAGGAGATTTCAACTGTCTTATGGATCCCACGGTGGACAGAATGTCCAAAGGTCCCCAGTACCCTCTTTATAATAAAAGCAATTTGTGAATTTGTGTGCAGAACTCGAGCTGGTGGATGTATGGAGGCAGATCTACCTCACAAGTAGGGATTTTATTTTCTCCTTTAACCCATAGAAATGTCACACGAGGGTTGATATCTTCCCCATCCCTGCAACAATCTTAGATTCGGTTGCATCCTGCACAATTGGGAATATCACCATTTCTGACCATGAAGCAGTCTACTTATTGATTAAGATTAACGGCAATATAACAGATTCGAGACTCTGGCGAATGTATCCCTTTATTCTTAAGGCTAGTTAGTTCATTGAGTATTTCTGTAATAAATTCAGATCTTCCTTAGCCATTAATTCAGATTCAACCAGTAACCCATCCATTCTATGGGAAATCGCTAAGGCTTATGCCAAGGGAATAAGTATTCCTTCGGATGCAACAGAAGGGGGAGCAGGAACGCTGGCTTGAGGCACAGCTGAGGGCAACCGAGTGGCATACTGTGATTGACCCTCAGTGGCTAAGCTGCAGTGGATCATAACGCTTCGATCTACAGTGAATTCCACGCTCACACAGACAGCCAAGAAGGAACATACTTTTGCAAAACAAAGGTTGTTTGAACATGGTGATAAGCCAGGCAAGTATTTAGCCTATCTTGCCCGGAAAACGAATGCCCCTCTCAAGCCATTACCTCAATTAGGGAAGGTACTGGGATCCTTACCTTCGATTCCAAAATGATTAATGCCTCCTATCTGAGATTTTTCACCGAATTATTTCAGACTGAACATTTTAAGGATAGATGTATTAAGATGGAGTCATTTTTCAAGAACCTGGGTCTTCCAGGAGTAACCCCTGAATAAGTGGTGTGCCTTAATGCACCATTGTCAGTGCAGGAGGGTTTGAAGCAGCTTCAAATTGTAAAGGTGCACGTCCCTGACGGATTTCCTAGTGAATTTTATAAATAATTTATAAACCCTATGTCAGGGCTGATGTTTAACATGTTCCGTCACTCATACAGTCACGAACCCCTCCCTCCATCCTTAAGAGAGGCTCATATCTCTCTGATGCTGAAGAAAGGAAGTCCCTGGAGGATTGTGCTTCTTACACTCCAATCGCACTTTTAAATGTTGGTTTCAAAATCCTCTCTGAGACCCGTGCATTCAGGCTGGAAACTTTGTTGCCTTCCGTTGCCAACGAGACTAAACAGGCTTTATGAAGGGCCGCAGATCTTCCTACAATGTGAAGAGTTTACTCAATATGATCCAAGAGTGTCAACAACAATCTGTCCAGGGATTATTGATCTCTTTAGATGAGAGAAGGTATTTGATTGGGTTGAGTGGCCGGATCTCTTCTGTACATTAGAATGGTTTGGTCTATGCTAAGTTTTCATCAATTGGTGAGGGTCCTTTACCGTGATCCACTGGCTGCGGTTCTCACTAATGGTGTGCCAACCAGTAATATTAATATTTCTCCAGGCAGCCGACAAGTTTGACACCTTTCACCATTGTTGTTTACATTGGTGATTGAGCCACTGGAGGAGGCCATCCATCGGGATGCCAACATATCTGCCCCAGAAGTGGGATAGAGGTTACGTAAGATTACATTGTATGCAGATGAGGGTCTTTTTTTTCTCAGATCCTGAAATTGTGGTAGTCCATGTGCTGCAATGCAATAATTCACTTGTTGCCTTTCCAGAAGATAAGATTAATTTTACAAAGTTGGAGGCCATGCCTATGGGAAGTCTTAGGGAAATACCTGATACTGAGGCCAAATCCTGGTTTCCTTTTAAATGGTCACTGGGGTTAATTCCCTATTTCAGTATGTTCATTACATCCATCTTTGATCATTTATTTAACTTGAACTATGTCCATTTGTTTGACAAAATTAAACAAGACCTTCAAAGATGGGAGGCATTTTCAATATCCTGGCTAGGTCAGATAGCTGTTATTAAAATGAATGTCCTTCCTCATTTCCTACACCCCGGGCGAATGCTTTCTTTGATGTTTCCCAATAGAAATTTCGGAAACATAATGGCTGGTTTAGCACTTTGATTTGGCACCATAAGCGATTCTTTATCAAGCTAACAAAATTGCAACTGCCCCACAGGTTATGGGGAGTTGATCTCCCCGATTAAAAGCAATCAATTAATTTTTTTAATCGTACATTAGTGACTGGGCCGCTGAGTTCTCGGCATCAATATGGCTAGACATTGAGCTCTCTTAGAAAAAGTGAACCCTTATTAGTCTGTTGTTCTTCGATAAAATGACAACATTTATGGAGTATTGTCATAAACTAATGATTATTAATACTGTTAAAACTTGAAGGACATTGCGTCAGATTGAGGGCAATGCAGCCAAAACCATGTTTCTTACCTCTATAATTGATGTACCGGGTTGTCAACCAGGGATAATGGATTCCAGATGCAAACTGTGGGCAGCGAGGGGAGTATCTTGCTTGGGTGATTTAGAATTAGTAGAATCCCTACAGTGTGGATACAGGGCCTTGGGCCCAGCAAGTCCACTTCGACCCTCTGAAGAGTAATCCACTCAGACTCATTTCCCTACCATTCTATATTAACCCTGACTAATGCCCCAACTTACAGATCTTGGAACATTATGAGTGATTTAGCAATTGCCAAGTCATTTAACCTGCACATGTTTGTGACTGTGGGAGGAAACCTACGCAGACACAGTTGAGAATATACTAACTCCAGACAGCTAGTCACCCAAGGTGGAACCAAACCCGTGACTCTGCTGCTGTGAGTCAGCAGTTCAAACCACTGAACTACGATATGTTACTTGAGGGAGAAACAATGATATCGTTTGATCAAATAACTCTTAAGTATGCATTACCTAGTAGAGACTTCTTCTGTTTTCTTTTCCAGATTAGAGATTTGATTTAAAAAAACAATTTTAACAGACACTTATCGATCCGATACAGAGAAACAGGTGATTATTGTAATGAATGCACTCTCTGTCAGTACCATTTATCATTTGTTGGTGAGTGTCCCCTCAGACAAGACTGTTCATCTTCGTGACGTCTGTACAACAGTGTAGGGGTTTAGATCTTTTTGGAGACATGGTAGGATATTTGTGAAAATGCTCGAAGGATAGGACCCATTCTGTGCAGTTGAAACTTGTTCATAGATTCTATCTGAACCCAGTTTTTCTCTCAAAATTCAAAGTGGGAGTATTTTCAGCACGTCCGAAATGCAGAATGACTACAGGCACTCTTACTCATTGTATGTGGTCCTGCTGCAGGCTTCGTATATATTGGAGCATTGTGTTGGGTGTGGTAGAGTGGGTCTTGGGGAGCAAATTGGAGATGGACCCAGTTTCTCTTTTCCTGGGCCTGCCCAGAGTATCTAACGCAGATGCACATGGGGAAAAAATACATCCTTACTTTCTGTGCTAGGAAAAATATTCTGTTGTGCTGGGTGTCTGAAAACTCCCCCGGTCAGTTGGGTCATTGTAAGCTCATCATGGAGAATATCCCCTTGGACTTTCTCACCAGCATGCAACACCAAAAACAGAGCTTAATATAAGTCATACAGTCATAGAGATGTACAGCATGGAAACAGACCCTTCGGTCCAACCCGTCTACGCCGACCAGATATCCCAACCCAATCTAGTTCCACCTGCCAGCACCCGGCCTATAACCTCCAAACCTTTGCTATTTGTATACACATCCAAATGCCTCTTAAAAGTTGCACTCGTATCAGACTCCCCGACATCTCCTGGCAGTTGATTCCATACATGTACAACTCTATGTGTGAAATGATTGCCCCGTAGTTCTCTATTACATCTTTCCCCTCTCATCCTAAACCTATACCCTCTCATTCTGGACTCCCCGACCCCAGCCCTCAGCCTCCGACGCTCCAGGGAAAACAGTCCCAGTCTGTTCAGCTTCTCTCTATAGCTCAAATCCTCCAACCCTGGCAACATCCTTTAAATCTTTACTGAACCCTTTCAAGTTTCACAACATCTTTCCGATAGGAAGGAGACCAGAATTGCACACAATATTCCAACAGTGACCTAACCAGTACAGCCGCAACATGATCTCCCAACTCCTGTACTCAATACTCTGACCAATAAAGGAAAGCATACCAAACCCTTCTTCACTATCCTATCTACCTACGACTCCACTTTCAAGGAGCTATGAACCTTCATTTCAAGGTCACTTTGTTCAGCAACACTTCCTGCCATTAAGTGTATAATTCCTGCTAAGAGTTTCATTCTCAAAATACATCACCTCGCATTTATCTGAATTAAAATCCATCTGCCACTTCTCAGCCCTTTGGCATTTTAATAAATCTGAGGTGACCCTCTTCACTCTCCACCACAGCTCTAATTTTGGTGTCATCTGCAAACTTACTAACTGTACCTCTTATGCTCACATCCAAATCATTTATGTCAATGACAAAAAGAAGTGAATGCAGCACAGTTCCTTGTTGCACTGCACTGGTCACAGACCTCCAGTCTGAAAAACAACCCTCCACCACCACCCTCTGTCTTCTACCTTTCAGCCAGTTCTGTATCCAAATGGCTAGTTCTCCCTGTATTCCATGAGATCTAACCATGCCATTCAGTCTCCAATGGGGAACCTTATCAAGACCCTGACTGAAGTCCGTATACATCACATACATCCCTCTGCACTCATCAATCCTCTTTGTTACTTCCTCAAAAAACTCAATCACGTTTGTGAGACATGATTTCTCACGCACAAAGCTATGTTGACTATCCCTAATCAGTCCTTGCCTTTCCAAATACATGCACATCCTGTCCCTCAGGATTCCCTCCAATACCTTTCCCACCACCAACGTCAGGCTCACTGGTCTATAGTTCCCTGGCTTGGCCTTAACACCCTTCTTAAACAGTGGCACCATGTTTGCCAACCACCTGTCTTCTGGCACTTCACCTGTGACTATCCATATTACAAATATCCCTGCGAGAGGCCCAGCAATCACTTCTCTAGCTTCCCCCAGAGTTCTAGAGTACACCTGATCAGATCCTGTGGATTTATCCACCTTTATCCGTTGCAAGATATCCAGCACTTCCTCCTCTGTAATATGGACATTTTGCAAGTGTCACCATCTATTTCCCTACATTTTATAACTTATATCCTTTTCACAGTAAAACTGATGCACAATACTCGTTTAGTATCTCCCTCATACTTCCTCTGCTAGGAAAGATATAATGTTTCTTTGGATGTCTGAAATCCCCCCCGGGTCGTTTGGGTCGTTGTAAGCTCGTCATGGAGAATATACCTTTGGACTTTCTCACCAGTGTGGTGCACCAAAACGCAGATATAAGATATGGCAACCCTGTTTGGATTACCGCGATACAGGCTTATCTGCCACTCTAAAACGGGCTTTTATATAGCTGTGACGATATTGTCTAATGATTCACATATGACGAATTATGAATGGATGAATGTGTATCAGTTAATGCTCTCGAAGAACGAGAACTATCGTTTTGTTATGCTGAGCCATATTACTTATTTATTATTTCTTGTTTATTTTTGTTTTTCTTCTGTTCGTTTTTAGACTTTAACTTATTTCGCATATACATACACATGAGTGTAATTTTTATCAGTTATTTGAGTTGTTTTGTGAATTGTTAAATATAATAACAAAAATATCTTTTTCAATAAAAAAAATTTAAAAATTAAAATGCTAACTCTCATTAGAGAGACCAGTCATGGTGGTTGAAGGTCATCACACGGGTGATGGGGTGAGGGAGCGTCCCCTTCATGGTTACCTTTATCAGTGTGGGGATTCGAACCTGCGCTGGTGTCCTCCCTCTGCATCACAAACCAACCATCCAGCCAACTGAGTGGGAGACTGTTTAATTGTTCACACAGAATCAGTCACAGACAAAGGGCATGAGAAAGTTTCATGATAAGAAAAAAGGTACATTTGAGATAAAAATGTTCTCTGCTAGCGATTGTATTTTATAATGAGCCAAGTGTTTGGAAGCTGTCTTTGCAAGAAAACAATAAGGTGAGACAAGAGAAATCACGAGAATGTCTAATTGTGATTGGTTATCGATAACCATAAAATAAGTGCATATTTTTGATTGGTCTGTGGAAAGCATGCTGACTGTTGCATGAATTTATAAAGCAGATGAAATATATTGTCAGGAGAGTCCGTCCCCATGTGAAATGACTTCTGAACACATGCTAGAAGAAACCCGGGTTAAAAAGTTTCTGAGAATCGTCTGCTCGGTAACAGGAACCTGGGGGTTGAATGACTGAAAGTTCCTGTAACATGGAGCTGAGAAAACCATCCGATCACCCCCGACCGTATTGAATGTTGGTGCATATTTGAAGTCCTAAACGGCCTCATGATGGATTTTAATTGCGTGTGATTTTAAAAACGTACATCTCTACTCCATCTTCTTACACACTGGGCACAGCCGTTTTCCTAAAACTGGGAATAAGTTGGAACAATGTCAGGAACATTCCATAACTGGCATTCCCAAAAATATTCTATAAATATGTGCGGGGGGGGGGGGGTGCATCAGAAAGGCAAGAGAGAAAGAGAGGGGAAAGTGCTGCATGCCGTATTGAGAGTGGTGGAGCAAGAGCCTTGTTCGGGGGTCGGTGCTATAACAAATGTACAGTGAGTGTGAGGGAGCAGAGAGAATATGGTGACCCTTATCCTGACAGAGTGGGGAAGGTTATTGATGCTTGTCCTGCTGGACATTTCTTCAGACACCAGAAACTGCACTGAGCTGGGTGGGGAGCTCAGACAATGCTCGGTGGGTCTGGTAGTGTGGCCCTCTCTGGGAGGAGAATGGTCACCTTTTGTACTAGCCCATCCACCAGGTCGTCCTTGCCGCTACCGACAAACAGTGGTGTAATTTCCCCTTAGCTGCCATGCTTGGGGAAAATGTGTAGGGTAGCTCCAAACTGAGAAAGCACAACCGTGTGCACATTGGCCTTTTAAAGATGGCACCAGTGTTAGGGATCACAGAATATCCAAGGGGCATCCGGGCGACTGTGAGTACCTCCAGTCATGATGAGTGGGCGATCGGGCTGGTATTCTTTGAGAGGAAAACTATGGAGTTGAATGGGTAGTTAGTGAGATGAGTTTGGTAGCACAGGAAACTAACTCGGCCTCGTGCAGACAACCCCTCTGTCACACTCAATGAAAATGGCACTGAAACAGGTTCTTTTGTTAGATTCAGCCCAGTGAGGCGAAGACTCTGCTGTCCTCACTCCTAGTTATAAAGCTGCAGAACAAATGCTCATCCAAAACTCTCCATTGACTGAACTCACAGCAATATCCCTTTCACTCATAATACTTCATAATACTGACCCGTGTTGCATGATACCAACGAAATGTCTTCATTTCAGCATTCCGAAACCTGTGAATATATCCTTCCATGATAATTTTTTTCTCAGTGCCTCCCACCACCCTGTCTCCACCACAAAACACACTCATTTACAGTCATATTGCACAAGACTGCCAGTATGACTAATCATTTTTTCCCAGCTGGTCCATGCTAAACAAAATGTTCATCCACACTCACCCCATTTCCCTGCCGTTGTTCTGCATCCCTCTAAACCTTTTCTATCTGTGTATTTGCCCAAATGCCTTTTCAATGTTGTTCCTGTACCCACCTCAACCACTTCCACTGACAGCTCAGTCCTTATGCTCACCACACTCTGCGATAAAAAAATGCCCCTCAGTTTCCTTTTAATATTTTTTATCCTTTCCAAACATTAATGGATGCCCTCTAGTCCTTGATTCCCCAACCTTGGGAAAATAATGTGAAGTATTCACCCCATGCACGCCTCTCATGATTTTATAAGAGTTACACTTCTATTTTAAAAAAACCCTCAGTTTCCTACGCTGTAAAGAAATATGTTCTAACTTGTCCAACCTCTGCCTATAACTTAGAGCCTTTAACCCAGGAAACATCTTTATAAATTTGTTCGACATTCTTTCTTGTTCAATAATATCCTTTCTAGGGCACGGTGATCAAAACTGAACACAATACTCCAACTGCAGCCTTACCAACATCCTGTACAACCGCAACATAACGCCCCAACTTCTATACTCAATGCCCTGATGAAGGCCAGTGTGCCAAGGGCTTATGCCCGAAGCGTCGAATCTCCTGCTCCTTGGATGCTGCCTGACATGCTGCGCTTTTCCAGCAACACATTTTCAGCAGTGTGCCAACACCTTCTTCACTGTTCTGTGTATCTGCAACTCAAATTCCAGACAACCGTGCACCTGATCTCCAACGTCCTTTTGTTCCACTACACTCCTTAAAATTTTCTCATTCATCATTAAACTCCTGGATTTGACTTTCCAAAATGCAAGACATCACACTTATCTATCTAAAACGCAATTTTCTATTCCCTAGCCCACTTCCTCTGCTGACTAAGGTACTGCTGCAATTTCTGCTAATGTTTCTCACTGTAAATGATGACTCCTAATTTACAGTTATCTGCAAACTTACTAACCTTGCGTTGTGCATTCTGGTCCAATCATTGATATAGATAGCAAACAGCAATGGGCCCAGCACCGACCCCTGAGGCACTCCACTAGTCACAGGCCTCCAGTCAGACAAGCATACCTCCACCAGAGCCATTTGCTTCATAACGTCAAGCCAATTGAGTCACCAATTTGCCAGTTTACATTGGAGTCCATGCGATCCAAGCTCCCAGAGCGGCTTACAATGTGGAACCTTATCAAAGTCCTTACTGAAATCCATATAAAATATGTCCACCACCCTGCCCTTGTCAACCTTCCTGATCACTTCCTCAAAAACTCTAACAAAATCTGTAAGGTATGATCTGCCACACACAAAGCTATGCTGACTGCTCCAAGTCATACTCTATATTTCCAAATACATGCCTATCTTATATCTCTGAACCTTCTCAAGCGTTTACCGAACACATATGTGAAGCTTACTGGTCTATATTTCCCATGCTTTTCTTTGCAGCCCTTCTTGAATAAGGGCACATTTGTTAACATCCAGTCTTCCGGGTTCTTGGCCCCTGAACTGTCTTCTCTCGCCTCTTGCAGTGCTCTTAGATATATCTGGTCAGCACCAAGAGATTTATCTGACTTTGTGCATTCTAATAGGTCCATCAGTACCTCTACTATGATATGGACTGTACCAAGATATGACAACTAACCTCCCAAAGGTCACAGGTCATCATGTCTTTCTTTATGGTAAACACAGAGAGGGAAATGAGGAACTCAACCATCTCTTGAGGTTTTACACAAACAAGCCCATTTTGGATTGTAAGACGTCCTATTCGCTCTCTGGTTGTTCTTTTTCTTTACTATACTGAATTTGGATTCGCACTAATCTGTTCAGCCAAGGCTATCTCATAATCCCTTTTCACCTGGCTGATTTCCTTCTTCAGTAAACTCCTGTATCCCTTGGGTCTCTCCAGGAATTCCCTTTGTACGAGCTGCCTGAACCTGAGCCACATCTCTTTTTTTAGCTGGTCAGAGCCTCATCTCTTGTGATTCAGGGTTCTCTCTTCCTGCCTCACTTTACCTTCACCCTCACAGGAACATATAGACCTTGAACTCAAGCTATCTCACTTTTAAAGGCCTCCCACTTACCAGAGATCTTTTTGCCTGGAAACAAGCTACTCCAATCAACGTTTGCAAGTCCCAGTCTAACTCCAACGAAATTCGCATCACTCCAATTTAGAACTTGAATCTCTGGACCAATTCTGTCCCTCCCATAACTATTTTAAAATTAATACAATTCTAGTCACCAGTCCCAAAATGCTCACCCACTTTACCTCCGTCACCTATCCTGCCCTATGTCCCAACAGTAGGTCGAGTTTGTCCCTTCCCGAGCAGGACCGTCTATATGCTGCTTGTGGAAACTTTTCTGAACACACTTTACAAATTTCATTCCATCTAAGTCCTTCACCCTCTGGAAGTCCCAGTCTATGTTAGTATAATTAAAATAACCTATTATGACAATCCTATTGCTCCTGCAAGTCTCCCCAGCCTGCCTGCATGTTTATTTCTCTAATTCCCATTGATTATTTGGAGGCGTATATTGGAACCACTATAACATCACCATCCCCCTCTTACCTCTTTGCACCATCCACAAAACCTCACTCAACATTATCTCAGTTATTTCATCTTTAAATACTGGAGTGATATGTGCCTGAATCAAAACTATTGTTTCAATTTACATTTCTCCCTCCCAGTGATTTTCACACCCACAGCACCCCCTCGTCAAGGCACAATGAAGATATAAAACTGTAAATGGATGGGAGCTGCACATCCTGTCACTGCCAGCATTGGCTGCAAGTTTCCCCACACTGGGCAGGGATCTAACACAGCATTACTGAACAATGCAAAAACCTGGGGTTATATATGAATGAACCAGTGCGGTCTGCACAGCTCCTCATGCTGGACATTTAGCCCAGGATTATAGATCAAGCATTGGTGTGGGCTGCACAGAGCTCCATTCTGGACACTGCTGGGTTCATTCAGCAGTTCTCTAGCTGGATCCACACAGTGCTCCATCCTGAAGGTACAATGGATGGGCTGGTTATGTGAGTTGGATTGAGAATGTGAGACAACTAAACAGCTGCCAATGCCTGCATTTTATGTTTTCATTCTTGTGATTGGACCCACGACTGCAACTTATTCATATATTTCTGTTTGTAACAGGCAAACTCCCCTTCTCTCCCAGTGCCCAAAGCTGATGGGGAGTGAGTCACCTCTTGCTGTCCCTGCGTAACAGGATCCTGGGGCTTCACCAACATCCAGATTTCCCAGTGCCAGTCTCGAGCAGTTGAATGGCTGCCTCCTTCCTTGGGTCCAAGTCTTGAGCAGTTGAGTGACTGCCTCCTGTTCCTGTGTCCCAGTCTCGAGCAGTTGAGTGACTTCCTCCTGTCCCTGTGTCCCAGTCTCGAGCAGTTGAGTGACTGCCTCCTGTCCCTGAGTCCCAGTCTCGAGCAGTTGAATGACACCCTCCTGTCCCTGAGTCCCAGTCTTGAGCAACTGAGTGATGCCTCCTAATCCCAAGTTTGTGAAAGTAGATGTCCTCCTCTTGCTACTGACTAACAGGCTCCAATAGCTTTGTGCTCACCTGCTGCTCCTGTGGAATGGAATTGAGGGACTGAATGGCCGCTCACATTCCTTACAGCTTCTCTTGACTAAAAGCCTTTCTCCTGTTTCTGTAAGATACCATCAAAATCTGAATAATGTATCTTTGTATTTGACTCTCAGTAATTGAGCAAACAAAGTAATTGACAGAACTCAGAACCGGAATAGCCTCTTCCTGTTCCTCAAGAGTCAACAGAGTCTCAATGATGTACAGCTCAGAAAAAGACCTTTCAATCCAGTCGTCCATTCTGACCAAATATCCTAAATTAATCTTACCCCCCCCCCCCCCCCGCCACCGTTTGGCCCGTTTCCCTCTAAACCCTTCCCGTACATGTGCCCATTCAAATGCCTTTTAAATGGTGTAACTGTGCCTGCCTCCACCAGCTCTTTTGGGTGCTCAGTCCATAAACACAGCAGTCTCTCTTTGAAAGTGTTGTGCCTCATTTCCCTTTATAAATCTTTCCTCTCTCACCTTAAATCTTTGTCCTGTAATTTTCGACTCGCCTATGTTAGGGTAAAGTCGTTGACCGTTTACCTTATCTATGCCCCTCATGATTTTATAAACCGCTTTAAGGTCACCCCTCAGCCTCAACACTTGAAAATACTCCCAGCCTATTCAAACTCTCCCTGTAGCTCAAAACCTTCAACACCCGCAAAGTTTTTAAAATCTCTTCTGCACCCTTTCAAGTTTGACAACATCTTTCCGACAGCAGGGAGACCAGAATTAAAGGCAGTATTCCAGAAGTGACCAAATAAATGTCCTGTACAGAAGCAACATGTCATGCAAGCGCATAGACTCAAAGCACGCACAAATAAAGGGAAGATCACCAAGTGTCTTCTTCACTGTGCTGTCTACCTGTGACGGCACTTTCAAGGAACTGAGAGCCTGCACCACCAGGTGAGACAGTACCTCAGTGGCTTACATTCTTATCTCACAACACTGCGATCTGGGTTTAATTCGTTGAATGACTGCCCGTGTGGTGTTTGCACATTCTTCCCGTGTCTGCATGAGTTTCTTCCGTTTGTTACGTTTTCCTTCCATAGTACAAAGATACATAGTTAAGGGTAAATTGGCCATGCTAAATTGCCCCAAGTACCCTGGGATGTTAAGGCGAGGTGCATTAGTCATGGGAAATGCAAGCTAAAAGGGATAGGGTAGGTGTGTATCCAGTGGGATACTGTTTTGAGGGTCGATGTGGCCTCGATGGGCCGAATAGCTTGTTTCCTCCCTGCAGGGATTCGATAACTTCAATGGAGTTCTCTTTGATTGGCCACTTTTGACAGGACCCTACCTACATGTCTTGCCCTGATTTATCTTGCCAAAATGCAACACCTCACATTTATCAAATTAAACACCATTTGCCACCCCTCGGTTTACCTAACCAAGTTTCCACTGTGTTCTGAGAGATCATTCTTCACTGTCGACTACATCACCAAATTTGGTATTATCTACAAGCTTACTGACCATACTTCATATACTCAAATGCAAATGATTTGTATAAGTGACAAGAGGCAGTGAACTCACTATTGACCTTTGTGACACGCCACTGGTCACAGGTCTCCATGTTTAATGAACATATGTCCACTGTCACGCCCTGTCTCCAATATTCAAGAAAATGTTGGATCTAAATGTCGAGCTTTCCCTGGATCCCAGGCAGTCTGACCTTGCTAACCAGTCTACCATGTAGAACGTTTTGGTTTTCTTACTGAATTCCATAAAGACAGCATCCACTGTCCTGCCTTCATCAATCATCTTCATCACTTCCTCAAAAAAATCCACCGAGTCAGTGAGACGTGATCTCCAATGTACAAAGCCCTCTTCAGTCCTTGACTTTCCAAATGCATATACATCCTTTCCCTCAAAATCCCCTTCAACAATTTAGTCACCATTGATGTCAGGCTCACCAGTCTATAGTTACCTGGCATTTCCTTCCTCTCTTAAATGATGACATTTTATTAGCAGCCCTCCAGTATTTTGGCACCTCACCTGTGGAAATCAAAGATACATATAATAAAGCAAAATGCAGAGCAATCTCTATCGCAAACTTGTGCGATACAACATCAGGTCCCAGGTATTTGTTCACCTTTATGTCACTTAAAATGTCCAACATCTCCTTGTAATATAGTTACTTTTCAAGCTATCACTATACATTTCTTCATTCTCTCGCTGTTGTAACTCCCTCCACATTAAATACTGAGGAGAAATACTCGTTTTATATCTCTCCCATCTCTTGTGGTTCCACACATAGTTAGCCTTAATGATCTTTAAGGTGCCCTATTCTCTCCCTAGTTAATCTTTTGCAATTAAAAGATTTGTAGAATTTCTTCGATACCTCGTTAACCCTATTTCTAAAGCAAACTCGTGTTCACATTTTTCCGGCCTGATTTCCCCGTTGACTATACACTTACTGCCCTTATACTCCTCTGAGGATCCACTTGATTTCAGATCTGACCAGAGCATCAATATATCTAGCTATTCAGCACTCCTGCACCCCACCAGCCTTGCCCCTTTGACGAATGGGAACATGTTGGCTCTGGACTCTCTGAAACCAAGTTTTGATTGCCTTGCATTTTCCAACCATCCCTTTACCTGTGAATAGGGTATTCCAATTAGCCTTTCACAGGGCTCCCCTAACACTTTCAAAATTGGCCTTGTTCAAAGTTAGACCTTTATTGTTTACATCAGGTCTTTCCTATTCCATAACTAATTTAAACATCTGTATCTTTCCCTGGCCTTGGGTTTTGGATATATTTTGTATCGAATGATGGCATTGTGAAGCTCAGAAACAGTGAAAAGGTGTGTATCAGGCTGTTTTTCACTTCCCGGTATGTCCCATGTGATGGCCCATGGACAGGCGTGTTTCAGAAGTTATGCGACACATCCTTGTAACTTGGTCTGTACCTGCATTTGTCTCTCTCAGGTGACCTTGCGATCAGTAACACGGGGAAGCTCATTGAGTAAAGGACCAGGCATCTAAATTGTGTGACAATGCTGTCACATTTTTTAAAGGTTATTTTCTCTTTTTTTTAAACAAGAGATCTTAAAGTCCAAACTGCCTACTGTAAATGGCTCAAGTAAATAACTTATAGGGTTTTGGGGTTTTTAATAAATAGTAGTAACAATGGCCAGCTCGCATGCACCAGGCTTTCTAGTTTTTTTTTCCTTATAGCTGTAAGTCACCAGGTGCTTGTGTCCCAGAAGGGTTGGAAGTTTTAGTAAATTATCCCTAACTGCTATTCTCTCTGAAGCTTCACTTGATGCTGTTTCCTCCTGGATTGGAGAACTGTATGTGTGAATGCTCCTTTTTACCATGGGGTGTGTTTAGGTGATGTTAGTATATTGGAATAGTTCATTTGTAGAAGGTTTTGTATCCATTGTTCGGTTAAGGTTTCCAATAGTTAAGTTATCCTCAAATCCTCTTCATTTTGTATGGATTTACATTAGATGTTTACATATATTGTGTTTTACTTAATAGTGAGTGGTTTGGCTAGTCGCATCATATCTGGAACTCCCACTTCGCATCTGCCTTTAAAATAAGTAAATGTTGGCATCCAAGCGACTTTCTTGAAATAGTTTGAGGCAGTCTGGTTGGTCTATAGCAAACTGGGGTTTCTTGTCTGGTTCTAAATCGATAATACCAAATGGGGTTTACAATTACAATCCCTACAATGTGCAAACAGGCCATTTGACCCAGCAAGTCCACCCTGACCCTCCGAGGAGTGACCTACCCAGAAACATTCCTTTACCCTATTATTACACATTTTCCCCAACTAAGGCATCTAACCCACACACCCCTGAAAACCACAAACAATTTAGCATGGCCAATTCACCTGATATGCACATCTTTAGATTGTGGGAGGAAACCAGAGCATCCAGAATACTCTCATGCAGACACTGGAGAGAATGCAATGGAGACTAGTGGGTTCAAAAGTCACGTATGGTAGTTGTTGCGGATGTTGAATTCGGTTGGTTTAAAACGTGTTTTGTGTATAAAGATTCTTTCAGTCACTGAGAGTTCTTTGGGAGTGGAAGAAGTAAAGTTGGGGGGTTTACAAAAGGTAATGAAGACAAAGCTGGAGGAATTGACAGACAAGCTGGAGTTGGGGTTGTGTTTGTCTGTGAGAAAATGAGAGATAATTTCAGCTATAGCTCGGCAATTACATTTGGTGGAACCGCCATCAAACTCTTTGGAAATGGCTCTAATTCAATTTGAAATGAGGCGTCTTGAACATGAGAAGGAATTGAAACGATTTAAATTAAAATGAGGCATAGAAACAAAAGAAAAGGAAATGAAGAAGAAAGAGAGAAAGAGAGAGAAGAAAACCAGAGATTTTCAACTTCAAAAGTTAACAATTAGAGAGGAAAGTTGACATAGAAGGTGGAGATGAAGGCAGACGGTAGGTTGGATGAGGAGGATAGTAAGAATGAGCAATCCTTTAGTAGCCAAAAGCCTGATGGGGTTCTGTTTAAATATGCCCAAGCATTGTCTAAATTTGATGAGAAGGATGGGGAAGCCTTTTTAATTTCATTTGAGAAAGTGGCTGAACAAATGCATTGATCAGTGACCATGTGGATTTAGTTGATCCACACAGAGCTGGTAGGTATTTGCATCCCGATCACTGGAGGTATCTGGCCAGTATGAGGAGGTGAAGAAAGCCATCTGAAGGGCATATGAACTTGGGCCAGAAGCTACAGATAGCGTTTCTGGAATCTAAAAAAAAACCTCCCTCGTTAAGCGTGCATTGAATTTGAAAGAATCAAAGTAATTTTGAAAGGTGGGTTTTGGTATTAAAAGCAGAGCAAAGGCTATGGCACTCTTAGAGAGATTCTTATTTTGGAGAAGTTCAACAATTCACTTCCTGCAGTCGTGAGAACACGTGTGGAAGAGCAGAGAGTTACAACGGCAAGATTAGAAGCTGAAATGGCTGATGATGATTGGGTTCAGAAATCAAAGTTTGGATTCTGTGAGAGATTGAGAAGAATGTGTGATAGCTTCTTGAAACATATACCTGTGAGAGTAAGGTTTACCGGCATAGGCCAGGAGTAGCAGGTAAAGAGGTTATAGCATTAAGAGGTACAGAAGTATGTAATTCTTTTATGCTGAGACATGAGGAGCTATGTAATTCAGAGGCAGTATTGGAGAGATGAGGAGTGCTCCATTATGTAACGTGTGGTTGGAGTGTCCAGGGCAAACATCAACAGATTTATTCCACAATGGGGAAGGAAGCCTTGAGCTTGATGTTGTCGATCCAACATTTCAGCATTTAAATTGCGAATAACATACAAGAGACAAATCTTTATCACTGATCGTGACCCCTTAAAACTTAGGGGGCATTCAGGTGAAAAAATACCAGTCTGTTTCGAGTGAGCTTATTATTGCTGCCATTCAATTTGAAATTATACAGGTGACAGGGCGAGAAAACTAAGTTTTGGCACATTCTGGGGATGTGGATGAAGAAAGACAAAGGCATTTTGTGGCCGGAGTAAAATGATTGAAATCGAATCTCGTGAACATTTATATGCTCAGAGTCAATATTTTATATATATATATATATATATATATATATATATATACACACACACACACACACACACACACACACACACACACACACACACACACATACATACATATATACGCATTGCAGTCATAGAATCACGGAGTCATAGAGATGTACAGCATGGAAGCAGACACTTCAGTCCAACCCGTCCATGCCCCCAGATATCCTAACCCAATCTCGTCCCACCTGCCAGCACCTGGCCCATATCTCTCCAAACCCTTCCCTATTCATATACCCATCCAAATGCCTCTTAAATTGTATCAGCCTCCACCAAATCCTCTGGCAGCTCATTCCATACACGTATCACCCTTTGCATGAAAAAGTTTGCCCCTTAAGTCTCTTTGATATCTTTCCCCTCTCACCCTAAACCCATGCCCTCATTCCCCAGGGAAAGACTTTGCCTATTGATCCTATCCATGCCCCTCATAATTTAGTGAACATTTATAAGGTCACCCCTCAGCCTCCGACTCTCCATGGAAATTAGCTCCAGCCGGTTCAGCCTTTCCCTATAGCTCAAATCCTTTAGTTCTGGCAACATTCTTGTAAATCTTTTCTAAACCTTTTCAAGTTTCATAACATCTTTTCGATAGGAAGGAGACCAGAATTGCATGCAATATTCCAACAGTGGCCTAACCAATGTCCTGTCCAGCCGCAATATGACATCCCAACTCCTGTACTCAATACCATGGCCATAAAGGGAAAGCATACCAAACACCTTTTTCACTATCCTTCCTATCTGCTACTAACAGAGGAAGATTAGGAGGTCTAAAATGAATCCATCTTTGTATATTGACAGATCATTTTATTAAAGGTGGAGTTGTGAGGATTCTATCACTATAAAAAGGTTATTTTCTCTTGTTTTTTTTAAGAGAGGTTTTAAAGGCAGAGGTGCGGAACTGCTGTCTGAAAACAGTTTGAGTAAATAACTGAGGAGGCCTTTAGGTTTTATTAAAACAGTGATAACAATGGAAGGGCAGTGGCCAGCTCTCCCAGACCAGGGTTTCTCGTTTTGTTTTTAGCTGCAGCATTCAGAAGCTGCTGGAGATCCCAGCAGGGTTCGAAGTTTCAATACATGATCCCCAGCTGCTTTTCTCTATGAGATGGTTGTTGATGTTGATTTTTCCTGGATCAAAAAACTGCAAGAAAGAATCTGTATGTGAATTTATCTTTGTGCCAAGCAGTGTATACCAAGAAGGTACGGTATCTATTGTTTGTGTAAGTGTACCAACATACAAGATCTCCCAAAATTTTCTTTAATTGTATTTTAACTAAAGCATTTGAAAAGATTATATTTGGCTTAATGTCGAGTGCTTTGACCAGTGACAACATTACTGGAAAGCACACTTCACGTCTCTCTTTAAAATAAGGACTGGTTTGGGTCTAAGTGGCCTTCTTAAAATATTTTGCGGGGATCTGGTCTGGCCCACAATATTTGTAGCCGAGGGGTTTCTGACTGACTCCTGTTGTTGAAAAGTTAGTGGAGTTGCTGGGGATAGTTTGCTGGAGGTTTTGCTCTGAGCTGCCTCAGACATTCAGTGAGACAGGAGGATTTGGTGACCCAACTTTGGATGGAGCATGGGGACTATGGTAACAGCATCTGGGTGTGTAACATGAACACCAAATGGAATAGAGGCTGCAGACAGGGGAAGCTCTGAAACCACGGAGTGAGTGTGTGTTAGGAAAGGGATCTGCTGTATCCACCCGGGTTTTCCAGGAACAGCTTCCCAAGTTACACTTAACCCAGGAACAGAGTGTTGAGGGGATCTGGACTGAACACGGATCTGGTCACAGAGCGGTGTCACCTTCTTCAATATGACCTGCAGCTTCACACCAGTGTGAAGATAGTGCTGCCGGTGGCTATTAGGGTCACAGTTTCATTCAGCTTCTGTGATCCAGAACTTTCCAGGCCGGAGTCAGTGACAGCTCCATCATCTCCCAGTATCTCAATATCAATGTCACCATTCGGTGATGGAGGATATATATGATGGATGAGATCAATACATTGCTTCTCCCTCAGCGGGAAGCTGCCAGGTGTATCCTTATTTTCCCAGTATAGTGAGATTCCCGAAGGTGTACATGGAATCTGCAGAGTAGCCATTACATGGGGAGAGGTAGAGGAACTGAAGGAGCTCTCACTCTATTAATGTTAGTGTGTCCATGTACAGAATATTATGTTGGTGAATACCCCTGTCCTGAAAGCAGCCATAGTTCCTTCATTCAGAAGCAGGCAGCCATTCCCATCGTCTACGGGTCTCCATATAGAAGGGAATAATTGTATCTTGGATAAAGGCCATCCCCTTACGACACGTTTCAAAACACCATCCCCACCACCAACCAACCACATCAAAAGTATTCCATGTGTACAGAGAGCAATGGGGTCACTCGGATTGTCAATGAGCAGACCATCAGGGATGGAGCAAAACCTTCCATGTCTGAACGCGTCTCCGTGAACCCCCCAGTACACAGTATCACGAAGTCCTGTCATCCCTCTCCATTTCAGTAACATACTTCCTTCCATTATTCCTGTAAATGAAATTGCAGGTTATATTATGTTGTATTGCACCTGCCAGATTATTATCCATTGTCTTTAACGTTCTGTATCTATTTGCAGACACTCCACCCTCTCTTGATAATTTAATTTCTTGCTTATCCAAGCGACATCACCAAACTCAGTATCTGGATATCTGTTCCAACCTCCTGATCATTGATGTAGACTGTAAATAGTTGAGGTACCCGCACTGGTCACTGTGTGACTCCACTGGTGACGTTCTGACAAACTGGATAAGACTGACTTATCCAGAGAGCCTGCTTCCTGTTTGAGGCACAGTCCTCCCTCTATACTGTGTAACACGGTCGAAAGGCTGAGTATGGACGAGGAGCATCAGTCAGGAATCCAACCCCTCGAAACAGCTGCGCCATTGAATACAATCATGGCTGATGTTATCGCGGCCTCTGTACCACTTTCCTGCTATCTCTCCATCCTAAGACACTTTCTTTGCAGGAATCAGTTGAGGGAACTATCTCTGAGCGTCTTCCAATATAACAATACACTTTCTTCATTGAGTAGAAAAAATCTTTACACACTACTCCAATGTGATCTCACTGAGATCCTGTACAGAGGCAGCAAAAACATTACCAGGGTGCTGAAAGGATCCCACCCAGGTTAGAGCAGTCTCAGCTTTCTAGGGAAATGCACAGCATTGTTTAAAATCATTATCCTTCTCTACTCCACATGAATAACGGGAAGAGCATGAATAACGTGGCGAGATGACCTCTAACATTAATTTTATTTAGAAACTGACCAAAGGGGGAGGTTCCAGAGTACTGGAGAACGATTAATACGATTCCACTTCACAGTAATCATGATTTGGAGATGACGGTGTTGGACTAGGGTGTCCAAAGTTAAAAATCACATAACACCAGGTTATAGTCCAAGAGGTTTAATTGGAAGCATACTAGCTTTCAGAGAATCGCACCTTCTTCAGGTGATTGTGGAGGACAAAATTGTAAGGCACAGCATTTATAGCAAAAAATTACAGTATGATGTAACTGAAACTACACATTGAAAATCACCTTGATTGTCTGTTGAGTCTTTCATCTGTTCGAATACAATGATAGTTTAGCTTCTTCCGTGTGTAAATAAAAAAAACCTTTTTTTAAAAGTTGCATTCTCAGGTTAACTGAAACAATTGTGTTAGTTACACAATATGTCGAAGGTGTTAGCGCCCTGTGTTCTCTGTCTATGTCATGATTTTAGATCGATTCTAACCTAAAAAGTCAGGTAACATATTTTACTGTATTCATGCAGTTTTTGAGCAAAGTACAATGTAACTCTGCAAGTACAAATTTAGCCCACAAAATGTACGTGCGCATGTGGGGCTTTGTGTCTGTCTGTGTGTATGTCTGTCTGGCTTGGGGGTTGTGAGTGTGAGAGAGAGTGTATGTGTGTGTGTAGTGATTGCAGAGTGTCTTAATACTGTGATGGGGTGCATGTGTGAGTGTGGAAGTGTGTATGTGTCTGGGGTGGGGGTTTGTGAGTGTCTGTGAGAGAGAGGGTATATGTGCCTGCAGGAGTGTAGAGTTGTCTAAGTCTCTGAGAGGATGCATGTGTGAGTGTGTGAGTGTGTGTGTCTGTAAGGGTGTGCATGAGTGTCTGTGTGCATGTCTGTATATATGTGTCCGTCTGTATGTGTGTGTATAGAAGTGACTCTGGGTGTGTGTGTGTAAGTGTGTCTGTGTGTGTATATAGTGCAATGGTGCTCACCTGTAGTATGACATGAACTGAAGGGCCCGGTTGAGGCCCTCGCTATGGGTACTGAACTTAGCTATCAGCCCCTGCTTGGCCACTTTTCGCTGTTGCTTGTCCTGAAGTCTGCCTTGGAGGATGGTCACCCGAAGGTCCGAGGTCGAATGTCCTGTACCGCAGAAGTGTCCCCAACTGGGAGGCAACACTTCTGTCTGTTGATTGTTGTGCGGTGCCCATTCATCTGTTGCCGTAGCCTTTGCTCAGTTTCCCCAATGTACCATGCCTCCGGGCGCCCTTGCCTGCAACGTATAAGATAGACAATGTTGGCTGAGTCACATGAATACCTGCCGCGTACATGTGGGAGGTGTCCTCACATGTAATGGTAATACCCATGTCCACATTCTGACACGTCTTGCAGCGCCTACCGTGACAGGGTTGTATGGAGCTGTCCTGAAAGCTGGGCAGCTTGCTATGAACATATGATCTGTTTGAGGTTTGACGGTTGTTTAAAGGCAAGCAGTGGAGGTGCTCATCCTCGTTGATAATGTGTTGCAGGTCACGAAGAACATGGCATAATTTTTCAGCTCCTGGGAAGTACTGAACAACGAAGGGTACCCTGTCGGTTGCCACAGCAAGGTACCGTAATAACTTCCTTAGGAGATAGACACGTGCTCCCTATAACAAAGTGACAAAAACTGAACACAATACTCCAAGTGCGGCCTTACCAAAGTCCTGCGTAACTGCAACATAAATTCCCAACTTCCATACTCAATGTCCGGCCTGATGAATGTCAGTGTGCCAAATGCCTTCTTCACTGCCCTGTATACATGTGACTCCACTCTCAGAGAACCGTGCACTCGCATACCAAGGTCTCTCTGCCCACTACACTCCTTAAGGCCCTCCCATTCGCCGTGCAACTCCTACCTTGAGTTGAGTTTCCAAAATGCAAGACATCATGCATCTATATTAAATTCCATTTGCCATTTCTCGGCACACTTCCCCACCTGATTAAGGTCCTGCTGCAATTTCTGATAAACTTCCACACTGATCATGCTCCCACTTATTGTAGTGTCATCTACAAACTTACTAATCATGCATTGTACATTCTCAACCAAATCATAGATAACAACCAGCTATGGACCCAGCCTCCAGTCTGACAAGCATCCTTCCACTAAACCCTCTGCTTCCCCTAACATCAAGCCAACTGTCTATCCAATTGGCCAGTTCCCCAGCATTCCACGTGATTTAACTCTCCAGAGCAGCCTGCCATGTGGAACCTTATCAAAGGCCTTACTGATATCCATAGGGACTATGGCCCTCATCAACCTTCCTGGTCACTTCATCAACGAGCTCTAACAAATTTGGGGAGCATGATCTCCCACTCACAAGTCTATGCTGACTGCTCCGATTCAAACCCTGTGTAAGTAATGGGTGCAGTCAATAGTATGCTGTCCTTCATTGTAAGATGATTCAAGTACATAAGTAATGCCATCTTCCTGCTGTTGTAGGGCCTTGCTGAGAGCGTGGTTGGGACACTCTCTACGGATTTGATCTCCTTTGTAACGAATGATCTCCTTACCACAGACACGGACGATGGTATCACGAGGATAGAGTGAAGAAGCTGAGTGTTTAATCAGTAGAGTTGTGAGAGAAGATGAAATGGTGACGTTAAACACGAGGAGTGGCAGCGATTACTTACTTCCAAAAGAGACATTGATAGGGTGAGACATTCCATTCTTTACACAGGATTAATTGATGTGATTTATTGTCACGTGTACCTCAGTACAGGGAAACACTTTATTTATGAGCAGTGGAGGCAGATCATAGTAAACATGGCCAGACAGATCATAGGGTGGAAATAGACTTGGACAGAGTAAGGCATACAGGTTACACTGAACAGGACGTGCACTAGACAAGATCTACATGAACAAGATCAGCATTATTTGAACTTAGAGAGTCCATCCATCAGTCTAAGGTGACTTTCCTAATAGTTTATATGCCTAAATTAACTCTCCCCACGTTATTGTGCAGTCGGCGTGTGAACCCGTACTGAACGTCAGGTTGCTCACAATCCCCAACAGCAGCCACAATACCTTCCATCTGAAACAGGTAGCTATTCCGTCCAGCTTCCACACTACATAGAGAACACCAGGCTGGCTTCTTGGAGATAGAAGGTGCCTTCTTGTGCCTTCACACAAGACATTAGGCTTCCCTCCTCACCGCTAGAAAACCACGTTAAAGTCCCACGTGTGTATCATGACTGACGGAGCTAAGAAGAACAACGTGGAGCAGTCTGTCTGTGCAGCCTCCGCTCCACTTGTTCACCATGTTAGAGCATCAATTAGGACACAGCGAGGATTGTTGATGCTTAAGATCAGAGTAGACAGTGGTTTGCTGGAAAAGCACAGCAGGAGAATCGAGGTTTCGAGCATAAGCCATTCATCAGGAATCAGCATCAATTACCTCATTCTGCCCCCTTGTAAGTGCATTGAGGTGGGAATGGCCTCCTACTGTTCTTGTATAAGTGACTCAAGGGACTGACTGGCTTCTTCCTCATCCGATTGGACAGGGCCAAGGGCCTGACTGGTTACCCCTAGTTCCTGTATGACAGCTCGATGTGCTGACCAGTGAGATAATGCTGTAGCTTTAACAGGTTATTTTGTTCTGGTTTCTTTTAAGAGAGAGATTGAATGACTGTTACCAAGCTGGCTAGTTAAGACCACTTGAGTAAATAACTAGTGAGGCCTTAGGTTTATTTTAATGCAGATGGAATGGGTATGGTCAGCTCTCACAGATTAGGATTTCTAGGTTTTGGTTTCTCAGTAACATCAGAAATTATTGGGGTCTCCACCGAGTTGAAAACTTTAGTGAATGTCTCCTGGCAGCTACTCTCTATGTATCTTCTCTTGGTGCTGTTTTTAAATCCTGAATTGGAGAAATATTTGTGTCATTCAGTGTCTGAATATTCCTTTTTGCCCAGGGCTGTGATCATGTGATTTCCAGTATTAGAACAGTTCATTAGTATTAGTTCCTAGATCTATTATTCTGTTAACTTGTCCAATATAAATACATTATTCTAAATTCTTCTTTCTTTAGTTTTATTTCATCTATCGTGTTTAAGTAAATGGTGTTTTGCTTCACATCGAGTAGTTTGACCACTCACATTGCATCTGGAACAGACACTTTACACTTTCTTTAAAATAAGAAAACTTTAGAGTCTCTGCTACCGCCTTCAAACCAACAGCCACTCTCAGACAACAACTTACTAGAACAAAGGACCCTATACCAAACATGAGCCAAACTAATGTAGTTTACAAAATACCATGCAAGGACTGCACAAAACACTATATAGGACAAACAGGAAGACAGCTAACAATCCGCATCCATGAACATCAGCTAGCCACAAAACGACACGACCAGCTATCCCTAGTAGCCATACACTCAGACAACAAGCAACATGAATTCGACTGGGAAAACACTAGTATCATAGGGCAAGCCAGACAGAGAACAGCCAGGGAATTCCTAGAAGCATGGCATTCATCCACAAACTCCATCAACAGACACATCGACCTGGACCCCATATACAAACCACTACAGCGGACAGCTGAAACTGACACCCGGAAGTTTCAAGAACAAACCTCTATAAATACCGGAAGAAACATCAAAGAAGCGCTTCACAGGAGGTTCCCGCAGCACTGATGATGTCTCCTAGCCAGGGGACGAAACGTTTACAACAAAAACTTCCAGCTCGGCGAACAGAACCACAACAACGGGCAACCGAGCTACAAATCTTCACTCAGACTTTGGACAAGAGTGAGTCATTAGATACGTTGAACCTTCTCCACCAGGCACTAAGATTGTGGCTGATCAGGTTGTGATCTCAGCCCCACTTTCCTGTCTGCGTCCCATTATCCATGACTCAGTTATCTGTCAAATATTTCACTAACGGAACTTTCAATCAATGTGAACATAGAGGCAAGATAAACTCCCAGTGAAGAGGATTCGGATTTGAACGGTACTTTCAGAATTTTTCGTCATCCCTCTTATAGAATCAGAGAGACATACAGAACGGAAACAGACCTGATAGTCCAATCTGTTCACTCCGATCAGATTTCAAATCTGATCCAGTCCCATTTGCCAGTATTTGGCCAATATCCCTCCTCTTTCAGATACTTTTTAAATGTGCGATTGTAACCGCCTTCAGCACTTCCTCTGAAAGCACTTTCTGTACACACACCACTCTCTGTGTGAAAAATTTATCTTCAGGTCCCTTCTAAATCATTCGCCCTCTCCCCTCCAACCTATGCTCTCCTGTTCTGGACTCGCCTACCCTGGGGAGCAGAACATGGCTGTTCAGAATATCCATGCCCCTGATGATTTTATAAACCTCTATAATGTCACCCTTCAGCCTCTGACACTCCAGGGAAAAACACCTCAAACTAATCAACCTCTCGCTAAAGCTCAAACCTCCAATCCTGCGACATCCGTGTAAATCTTTTCTGCAGAAAAACAAGTTGTACGCAGTGTTCTTAAGTGGCCTCACCAACATCCTGTACAGATGCAACATGCCACCACAACTCCTATACTCAATGCTCTGATTTATTAAGGCAAATGTGTAAAATGTGTCCTGTACCGCACTGTCTGTATTCGACTCAACTTTCAAGGAACAATGTACCTGCAGTTCTATCTCCCTTTGTCTCACAACACTCACCACGCCTTTACAATTAAGTGTGTAATTTCTGCCCTGATTTGCCTTCCCAAAATGCGTAACCTCGTATTTATCTAAATTAAACTTCATCTGTCACTCCTTGCCCCTTTGTCCCATCTATTTGTGGTCTTGTTCTACTCTGATATAATCTACAACACCACTTTTCTGATGTCATCTGTAAACTTACTATCTATGGTCCCAATATTTGCGTCTTCTCCCCTTGTCTGCATGAGCTTCTGATGGGTGCTCCCGTTTCCTCCCACAGCCCAAAGCTGTATAATTCAAGTGGATGGTCAAATAGCCCATAGTGTTCAGCGATTTCTACTTTAGGTGCACTAGTCAGTGGTAACTATAAGGGCATGGGAAGGTTACTCTTTGAAAGGTTAGTATGGACTTGTTGGGCCGAAGGGCTTGTTTCCACACTGCAGGGATTCTATAAAAATAAGAATGGTAACAATAACAGTAGAGTTTTGTTTTAGCTCGTACACGTAACTCTGATGAGGAATAATGAAGGAGAGAGAGTGCAATAGGCCGTTTCTTCTCGAGCAGATGACACTTTCTCCCTCTCTGAGATGATCACACAATAATGTCATTCTCTCCCAAACTGGACCATGTGAGGTCTCCTTGTACATTGTCCAAACTATGTCTCCATCACGTTCCCTGTTCCATGTCGGTGCATCATTGCTGCTGTCATACACAGAGCCACACCCTTAGCAGATAATGGTCTCGGTCGATTTGAAGATATGTTTATATGGCCCTGCCTCATTAAAAAATAAAATGTTTAATGTATTCAGAATACATAGAACATAGACAGTCCAGCACAGAACAGGCCCTTCAGCCCACCATGTTGTGCCAACCATTGATCCTCATGTATGCACCCTCACATTTCTGCGACCATATGCATATCCAGCAGTCTCTTAAATGTCCCCAATGACCTTGCTTCCACAACCGCTGCTGGCAACGCATTCCATGCTCTCACAACTCCCTGTGTAAAGAACCCGCCTCTGAAATCCCCTCCATACTTTCCTCCAACCAGCTTAAAACTATGATCCCTCGTGTTAGCCATTTCTGCCCTGGGTAATAGTCTCTGGCTATCAACTCTATCTATGCCACTCATAATCTTGAATACCTCCATTAGGTCCCCTCTCCTCCTCCTTTTCTCCAATGAAAGAAGTTCGAGCTCAGTCAACCTCTCTTCATAAGACAAGCCCTCCAGTCCAGGCAGCATCCTGGTGAACCTCCTCTGAACCCTCTCCAAAGCATCCACATCTTTCCAATAATAGGGTGACCAGAACTGGACGCAGTATCCCAAGTGCGTTCGAAACAAAGTTTTATAGAGCTGCAACAAGATCTCACGACTCTTAAACTCAATTCCCCTGTTAATGAAAGCCAAAACACCATATGCTTTCTTAACAACCCTGTCCAGTTGGGTGGCCATTTTAAGAGATGTATGTACCTAAACATCAAGATTTCTCTGTTCCTTCACATTGCCAAGAATCCTATCCTTAATCCTGTACTCAGCTTTCAAATTCGACCTTCCAAAATGCATCACCTCGCATTTATCCAGGTTGAACTCCATCTGCCACCTTTCAGACAATCTCCGCATCCTGTCAATGTCCCGCTGCAGCCTACAACAGCCCTCTATACTGTCAACGACACCTCCAACCTTTGTGTCATCTGCAAACTTGCTGACCCATTCTTCAATCCACTCATCCAAGTCATTAAAACAATTACAAAGAGTAGAGGCCCAAGGACAGAGCCCTGTGGAACACCACTCACCACTGACTTCCAGGCAGAATATTCTCCTTCCACTACCACTCGCTCTCTTCTGCTGGCCAGCCAATTCTGTATCCAAATAGCTAACACAGATACCTGTGTTAAAATGAATGCTTTGTTTTAACAAATACAGAAATTGCTGGAACATCTCGGCAGGTCTATCAGTATCCAGATGCCTTTTACATGCTGTAGCTGTACCAGCCTCCACCACTTCGTCTGGCAGCTCATTCCATACACACACCACCCTCTGTGTGAAAAGGTGTCCCTTAGGCCTCTTCAATATCTTTCCCCTCTCACTTTCCACCAATGTCCTCTAGTTTTGGACGCCCCTAACCTGGGGAAAAACCTTGACTACAAACCCTATCCATGACCGTTCTCATTTTATAAACCTTTACTGCTGCGAAATGTGACTTCAATCAACACGAATGGCTGTACTTTCAATAATCCCGGGCCGAAATGCTGAAATTCAACACCGACACCTGTTCTTCTCCATCAAGTCACAATTCTAAATCCAGTTTAATCAGTTTGTTCAGATATATTAGGAGACACTTCTGTGGGATTTACACCTAGCCCTTTGTGCCTGGAGGTAGGGACACGAGCACCACTCGGCAATACCCATAAAGCTGTAACATTATTCTCCTGTGTGTTTGTTCATCAGCCTGTTATGACATGCTGAGACATACCTCTGTAACAGGAAGGACATGAATCAACACCTTCTGGTCCAGAGCTAGGAATACTACCAAACAATTTCAGGAATTGGAATCAAACTCAGAGCCATAGCTCAGAGGCAGGGACACTACCCACTACACTACTATACCCAGATTTTGGGTCACATTTTAAGGGGCAGCATTCAGCTCGCTGTGGATATATTATAATCAGGTTACCATTACTGAACTACACAAAACACTTTGTTTTGTTAAACAAGTGCAAGATCGAAATTAACTATGAACATCTTTAATCGCTATTATCTGTAGTCTGCAATATTAGGGAAAGAAATCCTGCAAACATTCTCTGCCCAATGAAGGATCTCAAATAGATATTTATTACTGAACACCAAACACAGAGAAAGACCATAAATTCAAAACACCGATCAGTATAACCCAACTCTCACGTGTGTCTGCCTTCGGCCTAAAACCATGAAATGATATCAGGCCGCTGATTACTGTCCAGCCTCTCCTCCCCACTGACTGTGTCTGCAATCCGTCCCTCCTCCCTCTAACCACACAAGGCAAACCAAGCTCAGGGTCTTTGTGAAAATCAAGGCCGGAGTGTGCAGGCCTCCTGGAGATGGGGGGGGGGGCATTTAAAATTAAACAGAGAAGGTGAGGAGGTGGTAATATCACTCACTGGCCGAGGCGTGGCAGATGGAGTTCAGTTTGGATTAATGCGAGGTATTGGATTTGGGAAATCAAACAAGAGTTGGACTTACATAATTAAAGGTAGGTCTTTTGGCAGTGTTGTAGAACAGAGACCTAGGCCATCAGGTATAATTCTTTAAAAGTTGCATCTCATATAGATAATGTAATTAAGAAGGTGTTTAACACACTGGTCTGCAATGGTCAGACCTTTGAGTATCGGAATTGGGACGTCATGTTGTAGTTGTACAGGACATTGGTGAGATCTCTCCCAGAATACTGCCCGCTCATTCCATAGGCACACCACCCTCTGGGTGAAACAGCTGCCCTCTTACCTTCCAACTATGTCCTCTAGTTTTGGTCTCCACTACCCTTATAAAATACATTGACTATTCACTTTGATATTACTGACCTTGATATTACTGACCTTGAGGGTTCAGAAGAGTTTAACCTGGATGTTGCTGGAAATGGAGGGATTGAGCTATAAGGAGAGGCTGAATAGGCTGGGACTTTTTTCACTGTAGGGCTGATGCCTGTTCCCGAGAGTTGGGGATTCAAAACTGAGGGATATTTTAAGGTGTGAGGAAAGAAGATTTACAAAAGTCAGGAGAGGTAATTATTTTAGACAGAAGCTGACTTGTGTGTGGAATGAACTTGCAGAGCAAGTGGTGAAAACAGGGACAGTAATAACGTTTAAAGGACATTTAGATCAGGACATGGATAAGACATCAGTTTGGATGGTGCTGTGAACAGCTGCCCTCTCCTTCCCCCTCTCTGAATGAATCCCTGTTGGTTTTCACCCTCTGCCAATGCCGGTGCAGTGGCGTGGGGAGGCCAGCAGAGGGTGGCATTGCATCACTTTCAGCACCACAGAGACTGCCAGACCTGCCCCACACAGAGACACACAGATACACACACAGCAATTGTGAGGGCACGGCATAGATCTCATCTGGTAATTTAAACTAAACATAATTAAACGCTCAATTCGCTTCGTAAATCGTTAAAATATGAGTGACAGAGAAATCCCAAATTCCACAGTTTAAATAAAAACAACAATGTATTATTTAACACTGAAATTGAACTGAAAGACCCCCTTTCTCTTAACTGCTTACAACCCGACTCCAGCTCTACAGCGATATATTGTTTCTGGGTCTGTCATCCTCTCATATCTCAGGTACTTATAAGCTCTCAGTTCAGAGCAGCATTCCCTCTCTCTTAAAGGTACAGTACACACTTTCACCTTCATCCCATTATACCCTGGAGAATATAGATAAGTGGAACCTATCCGGATTTCTCTTGCTCTGTGGTTTGTCAAAATTTCTTCAACTCTGTCTCGTATATGTCAGGATTTTTGTTGCTCCATTGACAGTATGTCATTATTCGACTGTCCGTGGGAATATATCAGTATTTCACTTGCTCACACTCGTGAGTGGGGCAGGATTTCAGTTGTTTCATAGGGACTGGGACACGATGACAATCTTAATGTTTGTAAATGGCACCAAACCTGCAAGTATTGTAAAGTCTATGGAGGAGAGTGTGGAACTCTAACAGGACAGTAACACGCTGGTAGACGGGGATCAACGCAGAGCAGTGTGAGGTGATGCACTTTGGTATGAAAGATAAAGAAAGACAGTTTAAAACAGGCTGTGCCATTATAAAGGGGCTGCAGGAACAGAGAGCGCTGCGTGTATATGAGCAGGAGCTTTGTTCGGGGGCCGGTGCTGTAACAGATATACCGTGAGTGTGAGGGAGCAGAGAGAATACGATGACCCTTATCCTGACAGAGCAGGGAAGGTTATTGATGCTTGTACTGTATTGCTGGACATTTCTTCAGACTGCAGATACTGCACTGAGCTGGGTGTGGAGCTCAGACCATGCTCGGTGGGGCTGGTGGTGTGGCTCCCTCTGGGAAGAGAATGGTCACTCTCTCTACTAGCCCTTCCACCAGGAGCTCCGTGCCCCTGTCGACAAACCGTGGTGTAATTGCCCCTTATCTGCCATGCTCGGGGTAAACTGTTTAGGGCAGCTCGAAGCTGAGAAAGCTCAACAGTGTGTCCATTGGCCTTTCAAAGATGGCACCAGTGCCAGGGATCATGGAATATCCAGGGGCACCCGGGCGACTGTGAGTCCCTCCAGCCATGACGGGTGGGAGAATCGAGCTGGTACTGAATGAGAGGGACACCATGGTGGGGGGGTATGTGTGGGTAGTTAATGAGTTGTGTTTGATAAGATAGCACCAGGAATCTAGCTTGGCCTCGTACAGATAATCTCTCTGTCACACTCAATGAAAATGACACTGAGGCAAATTATTGTTAGAATCAGCCCAGTGAGTCATAGATTCTGATGAAACGTCTCCCATTTACAAAGCTGTAGAACAAACGTTCATTCAAAACTCTCCATCATTTCACCTCACACCAATCTCCCTTTTTACCATGTTTCCTGGGAAGACTGGCTCATGTTACAGGATGTTATCGAAGTGTCTACGTTTCAGCATTCTGAAACCTGGGAACACATCCTTCCATGACACTGTCTTTCAATCTCTCCCTCTCTGTCTATACCCCAAAACCCTCCCATGTGGTGATATTTAAACTAATTCCCCCGCCATTATCTCTCTGTCAGTGATGTTCACACCCACAGCACCCCCTTGTCATGGCACAATGGAGATATGGAGCTGGAAATGGATGAGAGCTGTAAATCCTGTCACTTCCAGCATGGGCTGCAAGTTTCCTCACACTGGGCAGGGATCTAACACAGTGTTACTGAGCAATGCACTGGAGTGGTGTACACAGCCCTACATGCTGGGAGGGTAACTGTTCCTGGGTTACAGATCAATGCACTGGGGTGAGGTACACAGTCCTACATGCTGGGAGGGTAACTGTTCCTGGGTTACAGATCAATGCACTGGGGTAGGGTACACAGCCCTACATGCTGGGAGGGTAACTGCTCCTGGGTTACAGATCAATGCACTGGGGTGGGGTACACAGCCCTACATGCTGAGAGGGTAACTGCTCCTGGTTACAGTTTAATTCACTGGGGTGGTGTACACAGTCCTATATGCTGGGAGGGTAACTGCTACTGGGTTCCAGATCAATGCACTGGGGTGTTGTACACAGTCCTACATGCTGGGAGGGTAACTGCTACTGGGTTCCAGATCAATGCACTGCGGTGTTGTATACAGTCCTACATGCTGGTTAGGTAACTGCTCCTGGGTTACAGATCAATGCACTGGGGTGGTGTACACAGTCCTTCATGCTGGGAGGGTAACTGTTCCTGGTTTACAGATGAATTCACGGGTGATCACTGCACCGGTCTCTGTGCTGGTCAGACTGTCTGGTTGAGGTTTATAGATAATAAAATGATGTGGTCTGTGCAGCTCCCTGTGCTGGATGGATATGTAGCTTGTGCACAGTACATCATGTTGGTGGGGTGGATGGGGAGAAAGGTGATGGACAGGTCACGGAGCTCCCCGGAACGTTCTGTCCCCAACATTCTATAACTGACATTCTCCGGAAAGTTCTGTCCCTGACATTCTATTACTGACATTCCCCGGAACGTTCTGTCCCTGACATTCTATTACTGACATTCCCGGAACGTTCTGTCCCTGACATTCTATAACTGACATTCCCCGGAACGTTCTGTCCCTGACGTTGTTTGTTTGTGAAAGGCCGGACGTAAGTGAATTGAACAAACGATAAGATCCCGAGGGAAGAGATACCGTTCCAGGGAGAAGGAGACACTGTTCCGAAGGCCCCTCAGGCAGTTAAAGGCGTGAATACATTTTCCCTGCATTTACATTTCTTCATGACACAGGATCGACCACAATTTAGACCAAAATACAGGAATTCCTAAACTCAGTTTGTCTTCAGGAAACTGGGAGAGAATCCTTCAGGACAGCTACGTTTCCACCCTCCGTATTAGGAACTGGGAAGGAGTGACCTGTGTCTGCTCTCGAGTGATCGAGTGTATGGGAATGTTCTAGAAACCATCTGTCCTCATCGATGTGTCTCTGTGTGTTTGGGGAGGGAGGGTTTCTTGTGGTTTATGTCACATTTTTGTCAGTAATTCCGACCTTCCCATGCGTTATTCAAGCTCCAATTATTTTCATAAATCCCGGAATACAGGGACACATTTGAAAATCTAACTGGATCCCCGATCAAACGGGTCTCTTTGCCTCCAGGCTGATGGATAATGGGTTTGTTTTCCTTCCTCACAGTTAACGTAGTGACCATCTACGTCCTGCTTTATAAAGATTGTGGATTGTCTCCATGTGTCAGACGTTACCTGGGGGCCATGGCAGCGGCGGATCTCCTGGTCATTATCCTCGACCTGATCCTGAGACACATTCCCATTGTTTATCGGGAACAGTTTTATTTCCTGTTGCACTCCGTCCCCGTGTGTAATATCCACGCCGTCCTGCTTTATGCAGCCACTGACTGCTCTGTCTGGTTCACCGTCACTTTCACCTTTGATCGGTTTGTGGCCATTTGTTGCCAGAAGCTGAAAAGTAAATATTGCAGTGAGAAAACGGCGGCTGTGGTTCTGGGAGCAGTGACTGTGCTGAGCTGTTTAAAGAACATTTTCTGGTATTTTATGCTCATGGCTCGGTATTTGCTGGGGAACCTCCCCTGGTTTTGTGAGGTAACAGACGCTGTTTATTTCTCCAGTGTCTGGGTCACAATCGAGTTGCTCCACAACATTCTAACCCCGTGTGTCCCATTTCTCCTTATTCTGCTGCTCAATGTTCTCACCGTCAGACACATTTTAGTGACCAGCAGAGCCCGCAGGAGACTCCGCGCTCACACCAATGGGGACGCTCAGTCTGACACAGAAATGAGAAGCCGAAAAAAATCCATCATTTTATTGTTTGTGATCTCGGCCAATTTCATCCTGTTATGGTCAACGTTAATGCTGTATTCTATGTGGTACCGGATAACTGATATAATGGATTCCCCTCTGAATCTCCATCGCTTTGTGATGGAATTGGGCTTCATGCTGCAGCTCCTCAGTTGCTGCACAAACACCGCGATTTATGCCGTGACCCAGACTAAGTTCAGGCAGCAGCTGAACAATGTGCTGAAATATCCCTTCACCCAAATCCATCCACCAATCAAATTCCCTCATTAATCAATCCATCTGGGATTTTCTCATTTCAGTTCAGTGTTTCAGCGATGGAGCAGCCTGTTGCTACGGTAACAGACTGAGGGGAGCGCTGGTTTGTCCATCCTTATCCCACAGAGGGGTTACAGGGAAACATTTCAATGTTTCTCACAACTCAGGGCCCAGTGAGAAAAGGCACCATCCCACTGACTGTATCCATCACTTCCATTTGTAACCAATAAAAATGTGGATGAAAGCGTGCCGAGCAGCAGAGTGACCGATGTTGTTGTGTGTCTTTGTGGTGGAGAAGCTGAGCTGGAGAAAGACAGACTCAGCCCCAAGTCCTGGTCCTCAGGGAAGGGGAGGGCACCGCGCCCTGATCTCAGGAGCTGGGGTTAACTCCCTCTGCCCCCCTCCCCACCTCCTTTCCAACCTGGCCTCCCCATTTCATCTCCCCCACTCTTACTCCACATTTCTCCCCCTCTCTCCCTGCACACTCACTCTTTCTCACAACCTCCCCCTTTCACTCTCCCTCGTTCTCCCTCGCACACCAACCGCCCCAACCCCGCCCCGGTTTCTCCATCTGCCTCCACTCTTCATTTTCTCCTCACCCTCACACTCACGGTCCTGCCCATCTCTGCCTCCTCCAGCAGTTCCATCTCTACCCCATCTCACCCCCACCACCACACGCAGCCTCACGACCAACCACACCCCACCTTCATTCTCGGGGTCAGCGAGAGAGGGAAGGAGCAGTGAGAAAGAGTGTGTCTGACAGAGTGGGACAAAGGGACAGGAGGGAGAGAGATTCAGTCAGAGAGAAACGGAGGGATATGGGCAGAGAGAGAGACACCGATTGAGGGCAGTTGAGAGTGAGAGAAAAAGTGGAGAGAGTGAAGGAGCAGGGAGAAGAGGGGGGAAGTGAGAGATAGGGTGAGAGAGGGTAGGGCGGGAGAGGAGAGTGTGAGGGCGAGATAGTGGAGGGCAAAGGGTAAGGGCAAGAGAGGGGAAGGCGAGAAGGGATGGCAAGGGAGGGGAGGAAAGGCGGGGAGGGAGAGTCGGAGAGAGAGGGAAGGGATGGTGAGAAAGGGGGAACGAGGGAGGGGATGAAGAGAGGGAGGGGAGGGCGAGAGAGGGGAATGTGAGGGAGGGTAGGGCGAGAGAGGGGAGGGTGAGGGAGAGGACAGAGGGGAGGGCGAGTGGGAAGGAGAGGGCGAGAGAGGGAGGGAAGGCGAGGGGAGGAAAGACGGGGAGGGTGAGAGGGAGAGAGAGGGCGAGCGAGATAAGGGAGGGAGGGGACGGGAGGGCGAGAGGGGGGGGCGAGAGGGAGAGAGGAGGAGAGAAAGGGGAGGGCGAGAGGGAGGGATTGGGCGAGAGAGGGGGAGGGTGACAGAGGGGAGGAGAGGGAGGGGAGGGAAGGGAGGGCGAGAAGCGAGAAGGAGGGAGGGGAGGGTGAGTGAGGGAGGGGAGGGGAGGGCGAGTGAGGGAAGGGAGGGAGGGGAGGGAAGGCGGGGAGGGTGAGAGAGAGAGAGGGCTATAGAGGTAAGGGAGGGG